>NC_067126.1:1452825-1695325 GCF_021347895.1 Acanthochromis polyacanthus | reverse complement strand
TTGTTTTGGGCATTTTATAATTATTTCTGATATTTTTTGTTGGAATTCTTTTTTCATTAATATGATTCATACTTTGTACACGTATTGTTAATGTCTTTAATAAGTAATTGTGGATATTTTATTTGTTATTTTGGACATTTTCTGGCATTTTATTTGTTTTCATTCTGCTTTTGGATTTGTTGCTATTTTTTAAATATTTAGTTGATATTTTTATGATTCTAACAGATTTGGTTTTTTTCTACTGACTTCATTTACTGTCAGAAAGTCAGAATAAGGTGTAATGTCAAAGCATTTTAGTATGTAGAGCATTTATCAGTAAACCATAAACGTCACAGTAAATTAAATTATTAAAGCAGTGTTGTCAAAAACCGAGTAGTATTTTATGGAAAATATCAGAATATAAAAATAGAAACTTTTTCTGCCTCTCCTCAGCTGCACTTTACTGAAAAGTTAAAAAATGTCCCAAAAATAATCTTAAACAGTGAATTATATCATCAGAAACAGTGAGTCTTAGATACATCATTCTGTAGAACATCTTCTCTACTCCAACATGAACGTTTTCACAGTTTAATGTTTTTATTTCATCAACAGCAGAACAGTTTTTATAAATGTTCTGTCGTCTAGCAGTAAAAACACAAAGTCGCTCAAAGCTGAAGTCACATGTCCTTCATCATAAACTCGAGCACAGACTCAGGAAACACTCTGAGGACACGTTTAGTGCTGAAATCATGCTTTAATAAATCAGTAACGCATCAAACTCAAGGAGGATGAAATATGGTTCTACGTCAACAGATCAACAAATCAAAGTGCAGCGTGAAGCAGAGCTGCTTCTCTCTGACAGCAGGTGGCGTCGCTGTGGATAAAGAAACTCTGACTAACGGCTGGAAGGACTAAAAGCTACAAGCACTCACACTCAAACAACACGATGCTAGCTATCCTCCGAGAGACGGCGCTGCTTCTGCTCAGCAGAGCCGGCGTCGGCGTTCCGTTCGTTCATGGCCAGGAGATGTTTCTTAGTGAGAAGCCGATCCGGCCGTGCTGCATCAGAAGCAGCGCTCTTTGTTAAATGATCTAAATGCTGAGAGTGCAGGCCGCTCGCACTCTGAGCCGTCATCAAATCACGGTGGTACGACACAGTCAGTCTGAGCACAAGGCCGTTCATGCTGCTTACATGAGGGTGATGCAAACAGCACTCAGGGCCTTACACTCATGGTACAACTCATAGGAAAGTGTAATATCGCACGCAGACGCGTGTCCAAAACAACAACTTTGTCTTTGTGTTTGCAGTTCATAACGTCAGCAGGGAGCCTCTCTACCTGCTGAGGCAATCTTAAGACTTCAACTTATCGTTGAGGCACAGAGTTTGGTTTCTCAGTCTGACAGGGTATTCGTTCCTGCTGGAACTTTCTCCTGTCAGACTGCAGCTGTTCTTTTGTTTCAGTTAATATTATTGTCATAAATAACAATGCATACATTTCTCATAACCGGTAAATTCGGCTATATACATTATGTACATGTCACAGAAAAGTGGTTCAATAATCCTAAGTCATAATTGTCCAATATGGCACATTTTATAACAACTTTAGACTTTAGTCTAGTTTGGCATAAATTAATGTCAAGTTTGGTACAAAAATAGTTTATATTTACAAGAACAGAAATCCAGATCTTTATCCAGCAGATTATTGTTGCTCATTCACTAAATAAAAAGGTTCTGGATGAGGGAAAGGGGGCATAGAAATGAACTTTTTTTTCCTTTTTTACATGGACCGAATGTGAACGTTGACGGTTGCAGAGTCGGAGCCGAACTCGTTGGACAGTCGGAGGGTGTAAGCTCCGGCGTCAGCCTCCTTCACCGCACAGATCAGGAGGGTGGACAGGTCGGCCGAGTTCTCCACGTGGTACCGCTCGTCCCCGTTGGGAAGGGTTCGACCCGAACGGAGCCACTGGACGGAGGGGGCGGGGTCTCCGGAGAACACCCCCGCCACGGTCAGGGACTTCCCTGGCTCAGCGCTGATGTCCTGTGGAAGAGCTTCGATCTTTGGTGGAGAACCTGTGAGTGGAGAGAGCAGCGAGGTCAGTGAGGACCTTCTAATGTCGACACGAGTCTGTCAGCTCCAGTTTGTCTCTTTCACACTAACGGTTTTATTTTTGAGACTTTTCTGCTGATGCTTCCAGAAATCTGTCACAAATCCAAGCAGGTAGATGGAAAACAGTCCCAGCTTGTAAAATTAGTCAAGAATCTGCTAAACGGACTGACTGAGATACTTCAAACCAGCACCGGTTTAAACATCAGATGTCAGCTGATGATCACAGGCAGCTCAAACAGAGGAAAACAAACATCTAAACAAACACTCTCCCAGTGCAACTATCTTCACCATCTTTACCCACAGAGAGTCTCCGGTCATTCAGGTCACCTCTGGTTCCTTCAGTTCTATCTCCAGTTAACTGTTCAGAGCAGCTCACCTCTTTTAACCCCGGTGGTCAGAGCCCTCAGCGAGGAGGAGGAGGCCTCAGCATGCGACAGTGTAGACATTTCCATCGTTTGGCTGCTGGAGCTCATGGAAACCACAGACTTAGCCATCATGGCAGACATGCTAGTGGCAGACATGCTCTCAAACGAATGCTCAGCAGCAGCAGAGCGGGAGCTGCTGCTGTAACTGCTGGCCTGCATGGAAGCTGCTTCCATACGAACTGATGAGGCCACCCAACCTCCGTGCATACTCGCAGCGTCAGTAGAAGCTCTTTGCTCCACAACAGTCATTTTTGTTGGTTCTTCAACAAGAGCTGTGAGAATGTAAATGACAGCACACAGCTCACATGACTGGATGAAGTACTGCAGACAGTCTGCAGGCAGTGTAAGCCTTGGATTTACACTCAAAGGTCTGAATGTTGACTTTAACATGTTGGCTTTGGTGCAATCCAAGTGTCATTATTCATCACAAAGTTTAGTATTCAAGCCATCAGCCCTACAGTGATTAGAAGTAGAGCTGTTACTTACTGAGGACGTTGAGGGATGATGTTGCAGAGCACTGTCCAAACTGGTTTTTGGCTTTTATTGTGTATTTCCCGCTGTCTGCAACCGTGGCTTCACATATCTCCAAAGTGTAAACATTCTTAGAGCGGCTCAGTCTGATGTTTGATGTGACGGATATCTGTAGAGAGAGACAGCACTGTGTTCATCCAGCTACACAGGATTCCATTGGTTGGTGGCTTCCAGATCGTATTTTGTCCTGTCTACAAAACTACTAACCATCATGTTGTCTTTTAGCCATTCCACTTCAGGAGAAGGCTCTCCTGCTACTTCACATGTGAACTTAACATGTTGTCCCTCGTCCACGTTCTGGGACCGGGGCTGAACCACAAAGTGTGGTGCGTCTGAGCGCTTGGCCGTCACTGTGGTGTCAAACTGACATCTGACGAGGCCTCGCGGTGTTTGAGCCCGACACGTGATGATGCCCTGCTCACGCTGGCTGACGGACCTGATGGTCAAAGTCAGGTCATTTCCAGACACTCCGTATCTGAACTGCTCTGAGTTTTCCACTTCCACTCCGTTCAGGATCCATCTGATGTCGGAGGCCTCGGGGATGTTGGCCCTCAGCGTCAGAGACTGGCCCTCTGTGACGGACATCTGGCTGTGGGAGGACTTCACCTCCTTCAGAGAGGACGAGACTTCCTCAACAACTGCTTCCTTTTTAATGATGTCCTCACGGACTTTTACTTTGGAGCTCTTTGAGGCTGGAACAGAAAGAAATGTGAAGTTTATTGGAGGGAACAGTTGCAGCTGCAGGGTGATGGATGATTGTGTCTGGGGCTGAACAATGCAGAAAATTCATGCTACACGAGTCACGATTCTAGTGGGAATGGTTACTTGTGCTTTTCTTTTTCACTGAAAAAAAACAAGCTAAGGTTAGATAAGCCTTTATTATTACCACAACAAGGAAATTTGCAATATAACAACAGCAGAGAGGCTTGGGCAAAAATGATAATGTGATTTTTCTGCAGTCTGACCAAACATGTTCCCCATGTCTGGAGAATAAGAATTATCAGCCTAGGAATCTATCTAGCACCACATTTATAGTGGCATGTTGTGACTAATAAAAAGCATCTGGCGACTTCCTGTGAGTTCAACCTTTCCTTACTTACCTCGTACAGTGACAGTGCAGGTCGTCGATGCTGCTCCAGCAGAATTGGAAGCAGTGCACTTGTAGACCCCGCTATCAGAGACCTCAGATTCATAGATCTCAAGATAAGCAGAACCAGAATCCTCAAATATTTCATACTTCCCACCCTGAGAGAGAACCTGCCAAACAGGAAAATATTATTCCGGTATTACACAATTAATTTGTCATGTTTGCACAACTCTTTCCTCTGTTGAAAATTAGCAGTGAGACAATGTGAATATGTTACCTTTCCGTCTTTCGTCCATGAGACTGCAGGTTTGGGCTCTCCTGTCAGCTTCACCGACAATTTTACAATCGAGTCGGAAGCTGCAGAGACGTCGCTGAGCAGAGCAGAGAAAGACGGCTTCTTGTTTGGTGACTTTGTTGGAGAAAGCACTCGTTCCCTCTCAGATGGAGTTGGGGATTTGGGAGTAGGAGACTTTGGTGTTGGGGACTTTGGTGTTGGGGACTTTGGGGAGACTGGAGACTTGACTCTCTGTGGTGACTTGATAGGCTCAGGGGACTTGACTCTCTGTGGAGATTTGATTGGCTCAGGAGACTTGGGAAGAGGGGACTTAGCCTCTGGAGAGGTGACTCTAGTTGTGGAGACCACTTTGTCCTTTGGCTCAGACTTCCGGATCTTCAGTGTGAAATGAGCTTCTTGTTTGCCTCCAGCATTTTCCACAAGTAAACTGTAGCTGCCTTCATCTGACATCTCTACAGCTGAGATCTCGAAGGAGGAGTTGTGCTGAGTAGAGACGATGTGATGGCGAGCGGAGGGACCGACAGCAGCACCTTCATGCAGCCAGGTGATAGCCGGTGCCGGGTCTCCATCTACATCACAGTCAAACCTGGCATTCTCTCCCTCCTCCACTGTCAGTGACTGTGGTTTGGTCAGGATCTTGGCAGGAACACTCAGTTTCTCCCTCGGCTTTTCAACAACAGTGGTGGTCTCTTTAACTGTTTCAGTTTCCTTCACAGTTGTTTTGGAGGAGGACACGTGGTACACCTCAGTTCTGGTCATCTCGGGCAGATGGGCAGATGGAGGCTCCTCATCTTTGCGGAGTGAAGAGAAGGCGGCATACTCTTCTCCTGCTACATCCAGTGTGGCATAGTCAGAAGTCTCTCCTTTGGCATTCCTGCAGACCACACGGTAAGTCCCGGAGTCTTCGGTCACACATCTGATGATCTGGAGAGACAGAACTCCACTGATGTTGGTCATGTGGTATTTGCTGCTCTGGTGAATCTCTTTTCCGTTGTGGAACCACTTGATCTCTGGCTCAGGTTTGGCCTGGATGTTCAGGGTGAACTTAGTGTTGGAGCCATAGGGCACACGGTGAGATCGCATCCTGATGGTGATACGAGGGGCGTGGTCGAGGCTAAAGGGAGTCTGTGTAACCACCTCCACCTTCCTCTCCACAGATCTTCTCTCTGACCTCAGAGCCTGCTTTCTCTCTTCGTACCTGGACATGAAGTCGACTTTAGGAAGGCTGACGTCTGTCTTTGCAGCTTTCTCTGGGGTTGGAGACCTCCTCCTCACAGGTTCAGGCGTCGGGAGCTTCTTGATGGGTTTAGGAATATATTCTGAGGTGAAAGTCGTTAGGTGTTCAGACTCAATGGCTTCAGAGATGGTTGAAATGGTAACAGTTGTTTCCTTTCTTGAGGCTCGGGTCTTGTCTTCAAACTCCATGCGTTTGAGTTCGCTGTTGTAAGATGAGATTCTCTGGGTGGTGGTGTGAGGGCGCAGCAGCTCCTGATCTTCTCTCTCTTCATACACCCTCTGCTTCTGTCTCGGAGGTTTGTGTGTGGCTTTGTCGTGACGCTGGCGGAGGTCAACAAAGCTTGGGCCAGCCTCATATTTAGATGGAATTCGGTAGGAGTCATACCTGTGAACTTCTTCTCCTTCTTCATCATCGCTATAGACTCTTCTTGGAGAAGAGGGACGCAGAGCAGACAGCTCAAAGCGAACTGGGCTGAGGCTTGGTGGAGAGGCAGAGTAGCCAAGCTCCAGCTCCTCCTCCAGACGCAGCCTCTCCTCCTCAGTTCTCTTCATGGACAAGTACTCATCCACCGGCAGCAGCAGCTCTTCATCTGACAAGTCGCCCAGAGACCTCCTCCTGATCCTGTGGTAAGTATCCATCTCAGGGGAAGGTGTACGATGCCTTGCAGGCCTCACTGTCTCTAAGTCATCTTGGGTCATAGATGAGATCCGCCATTTGGGCTTGTACTGGTCCTTGATCCTGATGGGCACCTCGTAGAACTGCTCCCACCTGGAGAGACGGATACGCTTCATCCTCTTCTGCTTGATTTTGTCCATCGGCTCAGGGAACTCATACTGGTCCCGCAGCTTCTTGTACCATTTCATGTCAGAGAGTGGTTTGAAGTGTTTTATTTCCACATCCTCCTCCAGAACAGCAGGGTTAATGACACGAGGTGTGGGGACGACGTAGGGCATGCGCAGCCTTTTCTCATCGGCCCTCTTCTTCCTCTCCTCCTGTTCTTTCTGGATCTCGGCCTCAGTCTTCTCGCCCTTCTTAGTGGTGACAGCAGGTTTGAACATGGTGGCTGCCTCTCTCACAGCTTGTACTGCTGCAGGTGGCAGAGGCATAACAACAGTTCCAGACAAAATCTGAGACAGCCTCACCTTCTTATCTAACTTCTCTTTTCCAGCGGCCCTTTCTTTCTCCTTTTCACTGGTCTCAATATCCTTCTTTACGTGGGCAACACGCTCCACCTTAAGTGTGGCCTGGCAACTTGCAGATCCAGCAGAGTTGGTAGCAGTAACTCTGTAAACACCAGAGTCCTCGGGAAGAGTGTCTCTCACATGAAGGATGAAGTAGTCCAGGCCCTCATGGACGACCTCGATGGAGGGTCCAAAGGCTAAAGGAGTGCCATCCTTCTCCCACTTCAGTGTGGGATGGCCAGATACTCTGATCTCAAAACGCACATTTTGGCCCTCTTTGCACTCAACGTTAGCGAGAAGGCGTTTAAACATGGGCCTCAGGGTGAGGTCTGCTGGTTTAGGTCGAGGAACAACAGTGAGACGAGCCTTGCAGCTGTCATCACCGTACCTGTTACGAGCCACAACGCTGTACTCAGCATCGTCCTCACTGTCTAGGTTGTGGATAATCAGCTGATACAAACCTTTGTCACTGATGAAAGTGTATTTTCTGTCATCATGTCCAGGGATGAGCTTTTGTCCAGACTTGTGCCAGATGACACGAGGCTCAGGGTGAACGGTGATGGTGACACCAAAGCGCACATCCTCACCAATGTACGCTGTGCGGTTGACCAAAGGCAGGGTGAACTCTGGCGGCTTCTGCAGCATTCTGGCAGTGTCTACTCTGCGCTTTGTTTTCTTCACCACTCGGGTGGTGAAGAAGTCACGGTATGATCTAACATTGTTGACAAACAGCTCTGCATAAGCACTGTCCTCACCGTACTCATTCACAACCTTGCACCTGTATGTTCCATCGTCTGTTCTCGTAACCTTGTTGACAGTGATTACAGCCAGACCATCCTCATACTCGATTTCATATTTGTCACCAGCTTCGAGTTGCCTGACGCCACAGTACCACGTAACCTCAGTGGTGCTGTCATAATTGTCGATGTTGCAGATGAACTTCACACTGTCTCCGTCGTTCACCATAGCGTGGCTAATCTGACCTGCAAGAGGGCCGTGTTCAAACGGAGCAATCTTCACCTTGGCAACGAAGACGCCACGCTGTGATCTGATGGAACCGCCACTGGCCACACGGGCAGCAGATACAACAGTGCTCCACTCTTTTTTCACCATTGTCTGGTAGTATCTCTTATGCCTTCCAGATGGAATTGATCTGGCACTGAGCTCCTCAGTAGACTTGGTGAGCCAAGGATGTGCCAGAGCCTCAGCTGCTTTCATACGGTGCTTACGTTCTTTTGTCATGAGACGGTCGGTGAAGTCCAATGCTTCCACACTGACCTGCTTGAAGGACTCATCATCATAGCTGTAGGCTGCATTGGAGATGTTGTCGATCATCTGTTGGTTGGTTTCGGCTGTGAATGGATTGAGTCCACTGAGCAGCACATAAGCAAGGACACCAACTGACCACATGTCAGTGACTGTGCTCACCATGTCACACTGGTGGATCTCAGGGGCAGCGTACTCTGCAGTAGTGTACTGAACCTTGATCTGGTCCCCAGGAGTCAGGTGTCTGGACTGTCCAAGCTCAATAATCTTCACATTAGAGCTGCTTCTGGTGGTGTACACGATGTTCTCAGGTCTGATATCAAAGTGTCCATAGCTCTCAGCATGAAGGAACTCAAGAGCTGAGCAGATCTGCTTGATGTAGTTTACAATCTCACGCTCACTCAGCTCAAATTCAGCTGTGTTGAGGCGCTCGAAGATGTCAACGCCAGAGATGAAGTCATAGATCATCACAAGTTCCTCAGGGCTGTCGAAGGACTCATGGAGAAGGAGGAAGTTTGTGTGTTTGGCCAGATTCAGCGTTCCAATTTCCTTCTTGACAATTGCCTGATCAGCACCTCTCACTTTGACAAATTTAGCCATATATGTCTTCTCAGAGCTGGCTTCAACACAGCGATGGACAATACCAAACTGACCTCTACCTAGCTCTTCTGCAATGGAGTATTTGTTGTGCAGATTCTTGGCGTCACCATGTGGAGCCTTGCCCTTGGGAACACGTCCAGTATCGTCCACCTCCCTGTCGTAGAGCAGGACTCTAGACTTGTCCTCTTTGGTCATGACAGGGCCACTGGACTCAGATGGGGCACTCTGTCCAAACTTGTTCTCAGCAATAACTCTGAACTGATAGCTTGTTCCTCCGAACAGGTTGATAACAGTGTAGTGGGTGTCACGGGACTGTGCAACACGTTGCCACCTCTCAGCCGTGGTGGGGCACTTCTCAATAATGTAGTTGATGACCTTGCTGCCGCCATCATTGGCTGGGGCCACCCAGTTCAGAGTGACCGAGTCTCTGGAGACGTCACTAGCTTTAACACCACGTGGAGGATCAGGCACGTCAGCTACGTCTAGCTCAACTGTTTGCTGGTCAATGCCAAATCTGTTCTTAGCACAGACGATGTAGAAACCGGCATCCTTCTTCTCAACACCGTTGGGGAACACCAACGAGGTGAATGATCGGGTGACGATGACTTGGTAGTGGCCATTGCTGTCGATGAGATCTTGCCCCTTCTGCCATGTGATGACAGGATCTGGCTTGCCGCCGAAAGGGATCTTGATGTTGACCACCTCTCCACGCAGGGCGGGGATGGCTTCCTTGTCCTTCAGGTTCTTTGGCAAGTTGATCTTGGCAGGGACTAGGAATACAAGTAGAAGTACAGTGTAAGACAGAAGTATTAAAAATATAACTGTCATATTTGTTTGAATTTAAAAATTAGTTTATGCTGACATTGGTTTGTAAGCTTACTTTCAACATCCAGGGACACTGTAGCACAGATAGAGCCTCCCTGGTTGGTGGCCCTAATCTGGTAAACAGTAGAGTCTTCCTCATCTGCCTCAGTGATGACCAGCTGATGGTAACCTCCCTTAAACTCCTGGATCTTGATCTTCTTTCCATCAGAGTGGATCTCCTTTCCTCGCCTGAACCATTTAATCACAGGCTTGGGCTGTCCAAGGATCTTGCAGACGAGCGTAGCATTGCTCTTATGCTTAACACTCATGTTTCTCAGCTCCTCCTTGAAGGCTGGAGCACGGACATCTACAGCTGTAGCCGGAATGATGGGTGCAGTCTCCTCACTGTACTCACTTTGTCCTCCAAGGTTCTCGCAGTTAACACGGAAGATGTACTCGATACCCTCTGTCAGACGCTTGACGGAGAACACTGTCTGTTTGATTTCATCAGTGGTCACCGGAGTCCATTCGGTCCATTCCTTCTTGTCCTTCTTGTGCTTCTTCTCAAGACAGTAGCTCTTGATCTTAGATCCACCGTCACTGAGTGGAGGCTTCCAGGAAACCACGCAGGAGTCCTTGGTAATTCCAGAAACAACTGGTGACAGAGGTGGTGATGGCTTCTCTGTAGACAGGAACATGTAAACACAAAAACACTGTCAGTACTTTTACACAGTGTACCTGGATATTTCTTTCTTATGAATGGATCTGTCTAACACTGTCAGTACTTATGAAACACAACTGAAGACTCTGTCAAACTTACCCAGCTGGCTCTTGATGAGGATGGGGGACGTGAGCTCCAGTGCCTCACTGCTGCCATAGCGATTCTGGGCGTAGACACGGAAGAAGTATCCAGCACTGTCGATGAGGTTGGGCACACGGCAAGAAGTGCCATTGATGGATGATGATACCAGTTCCCACTCGGTGCCCTCCTTGTCTTCACGCTTCTCCACGATGTAGTTGGTGATCATGCAACCACCGTCGTCCTTAGGAGGCTTCCAGCTGATGATCACTGAGTTCTTTAGGAGAGCATCGAGGATGATGGGACCCTGAGGCATGTCTGGTTTGTCTGTGAAAGAGGTATAAAATGTTATCATTTACAAATCTGATGATACCACCTTTACAGGTGTGCGCATTGTTGCACTTGCAGGTAATATCAAGCAAACATACCATAGATCTCAACACTGAAGGCAGTGTCCGCCCTGCCAAAGTGGTTGTGCAGTCTGATCCTGTATTTGCCTCCATGGACTCTGCGCTGCACGTTCTTAAGGACAAGATGCGTGTAGTGCTCAGTGGTCTCAATGCTAATGTCCTCCGAGTTCTCCAGGGTCTTTGCCCCATGCAGCCACATGATCTTGGGCTCAGGGCGGCCAATGTAGACAGCATGGATGCGTAGAGTAGTTCCTAAGCCGGCGTAGTAGGTTTCCTTCAGTGGGTACTCAGGGTGGAAGGATGGAGGAGCCTCCAACACCAGGGTGCCTGTAGTTTCGGCTTCTCCTGCATCATTGATGGCCTTGCAGGTATATTCTCCCTCATCCTCCTGCTGGTCAGTCATGATCGACAGGGAGTGGTTGCGGCCATCAGAGCTCATCTCGTACTTGCGAGACTCGACAACCTCCTTGCCAGCATGATACCACTTAATATCGGGGACAGGTCTGCCAATAATCTGGCACTTCATCACACCGGGCTGACCAAGCTTAACAGTTACTTCATCCATTTCCTTTCTCAGGCTTGGTTTACTTTCAACTGTAGGTATAAAACCAGAATGTATATTCATGAAGCACATACAGGGTATTACATTATGTTGGTGAAGTCACTCTAGGAAAACAAGCCTGCAAGTAATCGTCACACAGAGTATTTCAGTGCACTTACCACTGAGTTTGGTCTTGATGGAAGTGGCAGTCCTACGAGGTCTGCTCATTCCCGTCTCATTCTCAGCAAACACTCTAAACTCGTACTCTGTAGCCTCGGCCAGTCCAGGCATGGTAAACTCCTTCTCCTTCAACCTCTGCTTGTTGCACTTCTTCCAGGAGGTCTCGATGGACTTCCTGTACTCCACCCAGTAGCCCAGGACCTCTTTTCCACCATCGCACTCTGGAGCCTGCCAGCGGATTGTGATGTAGTTGTTCATCACAGTCACAATGTCAATCTCACCTGGTTGACTGGGCTTGTCTGTAGGGACAAAAGCAAAATAAAGAAATGTTCAGTGTGTTTAACAGTTGTTTTTTGACTGAAACATTAAGCAGTGTGTACTTTTTGACAATTTTTTTGTCTGTAAATTTGAATGAGAGTTTCCATTCCAACATAGTCGATGAGGTGTTACTTTGATTTACTGTGAGAAAGTATTGACATTTGGTGGTACTATGTCCATTAAAATATCATCAGTAAGACCACTTAGAAACTCACCAAATGGATCTTTGCAGGTGACTGAATCAGACACAGGACCAGCCTCGCTTTCGCCTATGTCATTGACAGCAACAATGCGGAACTGGTACTCTGTATCAGGGGTGAGTCCAGGCAGAGTAAACATGGTGGAAGTGATCTTGGTGCCGTGACGGGACCATGCCTCAGCAGACACCACCTTGTACTCAACAAAGTAGCCGGTAATGGCAGAACCGCCATCATCCTTTGGTCTGGACCAGGCCAGCGCCACTGAGCTCTTGGTAACGTCCATGATCTCTGGTGGAGTGCTTGAAGGCTCGGGAGGACCTGGTATAAAAAGCACAGAAGAATTTAAGTCATTACTGAATGACCTTGTGCTGTGCAAAGACATTGGAGACTGAGAAAAAGTTGAAACTTACAGAGAGGAGTCTTTGGTAAAACTGGCTGCTCAGACTTCAGAGATGCACTGATACCAAAGGAGTTTTCAGCGGTGACCTTGAAGTGGTACTCTGTTTCTTCCTTCAGGCCCTTAACAACAAGCTGAGTTTCAGTCACTCTGGAGTCCACGGTGTACCAGGCGTTTCTTGCTGCCTCACGTCTCTCTACGATATAACCAAGGATCTCTGAGCCACCATCATCTGTTGGAGTCTTCCAGGAAACCTTGACAGAGTTGGCCTGGATCTCCTCAAAGATCATTGGTCCCTCTGGGGCGCTAGGTCGGCCAATGACCTTTACCTTGATTTGGGCTTTTTTCTTACCAACCTTGTTCTCAAGCAGGAGATCATACACACCAGAGTCACTTCTCTCAGCTCCCTTGATCACTAGTTCACTGGTGTCCTCAGTGGAAGCGATCATGGCCTTACTGGAGACGGCACCACTATCCTTGGACCATTTGCAGGCTGGGTGAGGTTTACCCTTAATGGGCACAGAGAGTCTGACAACTCCTCCATGGCGAACCACGTACACATCTTTGTACTTCAGCTCCAGGTCGTAGTCGGGAGATTCTGAAGAACAGAGATGGTTACAAAAGTCAGCTTGTTCAGTATCAGTTTTAAACATAAACACATGACTGAGTGCAGCTGCAGTGAGCATGTCCTTACCAAGCATTTCAGTCACAGTCACTGTTCCTGGAACTTCAGCAGGCTCTCCCGAGCCACCGGCATTGCAGGCCATCACACGGAATTTGAACTCCTCTCCTTGTGGCATTTTGGTGAGTGTGTACTCGCAGATCAGAGAAGGTGTGGTATTGCACTTGATCCAGGCCATGGTGCCTACCTTCTGCATTTCAATCAGGTAACCGTCCACCCTAGCATCGCCCTCATCATCAGGAGGACTCCAAGCCAGTGACACAGAGGACTTGGTAGTGTCAATGACTCTTGGGTTTTGTGGACAGCCTGGTGGATCTGAGTGAGGAAGAGAAGCATGTCAGTATCTACAGTTGCTCTTTCAGTATAAATTGCTATTGTGCTTGCCAATAGTCTCCTCCATGTCCACTGTGGGATGCTGCTGCTGACCTTCCTCCTGCCCTCTGCTTCCAGCTCCCCCTATTCCTCCAGTCTACTCTGCATCGCCTTCACTATACTTGTTATGCTAACTTACATACTGCTTGAATTTTACTGCTAGCTATATATGGAGTATGTTTAATGTCAGAGCCGTACATCATCAGAGTAAACTATGAGTCAGTTTTCAATGTTAGCTTATACTTTGTGTCACATATCTTGTCATGTATCCAAATGTGTGTTGTGTTTTCCTTGCTTTCCCACCCCTCCCTCTTCTCCCATCCCTCCCCCTTGCCCTCCTCTGTCCCTCTCAACCCCCCCGGCCAGCAGGCAGATAGGTCCCCCCTATATAGAGCTGGGTTCTGCTCGAGGTTTCTTCCCTGTTAAAAGGGTGTTTTCCTTGCCACTGTCGCCTTTGAGCTTGCTCTGGGGGTCAGGCATATGGGTTCTGTAAAGCGTCTTGAGATAATTTGACTGTAATTGACGCTATATAAAGTTGAATTGAATTGAATTGAACTTGTATCTTCAAGTCATCTATCTAAACCTTCTATAAAACTTATCTCTTACCAATTGGATCTGTTGCCACAGCTGGTTTGGATAGCAGACTGGGTTTGCTCAGACCTCTGGCATTGATGGCAGTGATTCTGTGTTCGTACTCAAGGCCCTCAATCAGTTCGGTCGACCTGTATCTGGTCATGGTGACGGGGTTCTTGTTGGCACGCACCCATCTGTCAGACCTGACTTCTTTACGCTCAATGATATATCCAGAAACCTCAAGACCACCATCTTCCTCTGGTGGATTCCAGGCCACGGTCATGCCATCACGTGAAACGTCAAAGACAGTTGGACGGCCAGGAGGTCCAGGTACATCTGTGGAGGGACAAAAACATTTTAGCCTTCTGCTGTGGATGCAATTCTACCTGTATGCTACTAGCTACTTTGTTATCTTAAATAAAACCAAGAATCTTACTCTTCAAGCTTCTGCAGGAGACAACCTCTGACTGCAGGAACTCTCCGGTGCCATATCGATTTACAGCAGCTGCACGGAAGACGTACTCATCTCCTTCAATCAGGTTCACGAACTTGAACAATGGTCGGCTGACCGAGTCACAGACAGGCACCCAGCCCGGTCTGTGAGCATCACGCTGCTCCACCACATAGCCACTGATGGGAGCACCACCATCTCTTACTGGAGGATCCCAGCTGCAGGTGACGGTGTTGGCATCAATCTCGTCAAACCTAATTGGTCCATTGGGCTCGTCAGGTTTAGCTGGTAAAAGATTAACAGAAGGATTTCATCACTAAAAGGTAAATAGATTACATATTTGGTGGTATTGGCAGTCTACAAATGAATTAACAAGAACAGAAATGAAGGTTTCTTACAGAGAACGATGACTTTGATGATCTCAGTGATGACACCGACAGCATTCTTCACCTCCAAGGTGTAGTCACCAGTGTCATCAATGGTGGTGTCAGACACGGTCAGCTTGGAGAACTTGCCAGTGCTCTTGATCTTGACGCGGTCTGTGACTTTCAGCTTGTTGTTAGCAAAGTACCAGGAGCAGATGGGAGGAGGCCTGCCAATGATGGGCAGGTCCAGATCCAGAGTCTTACCAGCCAGTACATTGACAACCTTCTGAGGAATACTGGAGAAGTCCACCACAGGCATCACTGGAGGGGAGAAACAGAAGATTGTGAACTGAACTCCGGCAATGAGTTTTCTGATGACTGTATACTTTATCTTTGCTCCACCATGCATAATTTATTATGTTTGACTTCAGATAACACAGTTTTGCTTTATCTTGTACCTCTTTGTTCCTGTACAGTGACTGCTGCAACAAGCTCTTTGGGCTCGCTGGCTCCTCTGCTGTTGACAGCTTTGATCCTAAACATAAACTGCTCGTTCTCAGTCAGCTTCTCAATGGTGTGCTCGAAGTCTGTGAGCTTCAGTGTGGCCACCTTCATCCACTTGTCAGTGCCGAACTTGCAGGCTTCAATGATGTAGCCTGTCAGTCTGCTGCCACCATCATGCTCGGGCTTCTCCCAGCCAAGAGTGACGGTGGTCTTGGTGACATCAATCACCTCCAGCTTGTGTGGTGGCAGAGGCACCTCACAAACGAGGATGAGATCAGGAGTCTCGCTGGGCTCACCGATGCCATAAATGTTCTCAGGGAGGACGCGGAAGTAATAGAGCATGCCCTCAACAAGGCCATCAATCTTATATGATGTTTTGCTGCACTTAGAAGTGACAGTTTTGTAGGCTCTCATGGACGCCTCACGCCGCTCGATGATGTAGTTGTTGACGGGAGCGCCACCATCTACGGTCGGAGCTTCCCAACAAATGGTAGCAGACTCCTTGGTCAGCTCCTTGATCTTGATAGGCCCAGTTGGTCCAGGAGTATCTAAGAATAGAAATAGATTTTGTAACTTTTCTGAAGCTGTTGTGCCACATTAAATCAAAATTAATGGCTCAGTGAAATTCACTTTTGAAAATCTCCTTTTGTCTCAGAGAGTATCATGAACTTACCGTACACCTTGACCAGGATGCTGACTTCCTGCTTGCCGGCTGAGTTCTCGGCCACCAATGTGTACTTTCCAGCGTCGTAACGATGCACCTTGTCAATGATGAGAGTGGTGGAGGTGTTTGTGACCTCGATGAAGCCTCTATTTTGGAGGTCGACACCAGGCTTGCTCCAAGTGATAGCAGGAGCAGGACGACCGGTGACATTGACGAAGAGGCGGAGTGAGCCACCAGCACGCAGGCAGATGGTCTTCTTGAGGTCGTCATGGAGCTCAAAATCAGGGGTTTCTGTGTGAGAGGACAGGATAATGAGGATATGTTTGTAATATTGGATATTTAAAAATGGCAAATTAGGAAAAACAGTACTGTAAGAAGTAAAATTGCAAATGCAGGTATCTTGCTGCAAAGCAAAAAAGAGACAAAGTCAGACTCAGTTAATTATTGTAAATATTTACGGGACTTTGCCTCTAAAAAGCATCACTTTAGTTTTCTTTATATATATATATATATATAGGTTTATTTCGAACTTGGATCAAAATAAAAACAATACATACATATATGTATAATTTATACATATACAGCAAAATAAAATAAAATTGTAGCTATGACAGCATATTTTTTTGTACTACCAATAATCAATTTCATAACGAGATTTTGTTCGAAAAAGGGTGTAGGAAGAAGTAAAAGAACTTATCTAGTCCCACCCCTTATTCCTTATCAAAATGCATCACTAAATTCACCCTGAAACACTGTTCAGGTCATGGCCAGTTAACAACAAACAAAACAAAACCAGCAGCAAAATCAAAAGAATAACAGCATAAAATACAAAAAAATCAAAAACAAAAACAAAAAACAAACAAACAAACAAAAAAACAACATCACAGGATACACAACACCCCTGATGTTACTGATTTTTATTACCCCTGTTTTCTCTTCTCTTTCCATTCTGTATCTGTTTAATATTTCTGTTTTAAAGATGTATTTCAGCCTACCTATTGTTTTACATAATTTCAGTTCATCACTGCAGCTGTTCCATCGTGTAACTCCTTTTACTGAGACACAGTGAAGTTTCATATTGGTTCTGACTGGTTGTTTTTTGAACATAAAAATTCCTCTGAGATGATATTTGCCTTCTCTCAGTTAAAAAAACCTCTGGATACAACTCGGAAACTGCTGATTTTTAACTTTATACATAACTTGAATTGTTTTATAATTAACCAGATCCTTAAATTTTAATGTATTAAATTTGATGAAGAGTTGGTTTGTTGGTTCTCTGTAGGTGGATTTGTTCATAATTCTTATTGCTCTTTTCTGTAGGATAAATACAGGCTGTGTATTTGTTTTGTACGTGTTCCCCCAAACCTCCACACAATAATTCATGTACAGGAGTATGAAGGAGCAGTATAAAATGTATAATGAAGATTTATTTAGGAAATATTTGACTTTATGTAAAATTGCCACTGACTTTGCTATTTTTCCTTTGGTGTAGTTAATGTGTGATTTCCAGCTCAGTTTCTCATCTATTATAACACCAAGAAATTTGATTTCAGATACTCTTTCAATCTCTACATCATTTGTTATGAGTTTTTTGGTTGAGCAGGTCGGACGGTTTCCAAATACTATAAATTTTGTTTTGGCTAAATTTAATGTTAGTTTATTTGAATCAAACCAGCTCTTCAATTTTTTTAGCTCATCACCTACTTCATCATGAGGCTGCTTTGCTCGACACGTACATCTTTTTTGTTCATTTGTTGTTCATTGTGTTGTATGTTGATGTACACTTCTTTGCCTGGGAATCATTAAACTGTTATCATGTCTGAATGCTGTTTCAGGTGTTTGCTTACCGATTCTCTCCACTGGCTCAGTCTCAGCACAGGGTTCACTGAAGTCTCCTGTGCCGTTGATGTTGATGCCGGCCACTCTGAAGCAGTACTTCTTGCCTGCAGAGAGTCCAGTCACCACGTACTCTGTGGCACGCAGGGTCTTCTCATGGGCCTTCTTCCATTCCTCTGCTCCAGCCTCCTGCATTTCCAGGATGTAGCCAATCACATCGGCTCCGCCATCCTCCACGGGTCGGGACCAGGCCAGGCTAATGCTGTCGGCATGGGTGTCGGTGATACGAGGGATAGAAGGAGGAGCAGGGGTGCCTGAGAGGAGATGACATGAAAAAGAATACCTCAGTGGTTTTAGAGACGGTAGAATCATTAAACTTCATTGTGTCCCGAAAGACAGATTAGAACAGATGAAAGTACAGAACAAACTGGACATACATGTGGGCACTCTGCACACAATATACAGGGACACCTCGCTGGCCTCACTCTCCCCGGCCTTGTTGATGGCTGTCACTCTGAACTGGTAAATGTTGCCTTCGGTCAAGCCGGACACCTTCAGAGTGGTGTCCAGGTGAGCCCCGTCTCTGTTCACTTTCACCCAGCGGGCACTCTTTCTCTCACGTCTCTCCACCAGGTAGTGGATCAATGGACTGCCGCCGTCGCTCTCCGGCTTCAGCCACTCGATGGTGGCGAAGTCTTTTCCTGATACCAGAATCTCTGGAGCACCAGGAGGTGTTGGCACAGCTGGAGAAGATAAATTCAATGTTAGGAGGGTTTGAAGATCTCGTTAGCAGTTACATTTTCTTTTCTTTTGCTGTTTTGTTTAAATTTAGCAGGGACTGTTTGAACTCAGAGGTATATGCATTGTTTTCTTTAGACTAATAGTTTGTAGGTGACAGTGATCTGACTGTACTTACTGAATGTGTTCCTGGCAACCATGGGCTCTGACTGAAGGTAGACTCCAGGTCCATACTTGTTTACTCCGCGAACTCTGAACAGGTACTCTGTGTTCTTGAACAGTCCGGTGATGTTGCAGGTCACCTCTTTGCACTCGGCATGCATGATAACCCAGTTGAGTCTATTGGTGTCCCGCCTTTCCACGATGTAGTAAGTGACATCATCACCGCCGTCCTCCAGAGGAGGTTTCCAGCTCAGGGTGCATGACTCTTCTGTTATCTTGCTGATCTCAATGCTGCCTTCACATACTCCAGGTGTGTCTGGAAAAAAACAGATGTCCTCATGCTCAGCTGCTTTGTATAAAAATTAATTTATGTGTGTAGCTGCAATAATTTAACCGTTAAGCACAAACCATTACTCACCAAGCACCTTGACGTTGACCTCGGCAGTCTTGGTTCCGCTTACGTTCCTGACAGTCAGGATGTATTTTCCAGTGTCATCTCTGTCACAGAATTTAATGATGGCCATGGCCTTGGTTGGGGTGTATTGTAGGTGGTATTTCTCACACAGATCCAGCTCCCTGTTGCCCTTGGACCAGGAAGCCTTGGGGTCAGGCCTTCCGCCAACTGCAGCATCCAGAACCAGGTCTGAACCAGCTCTGACCATCACGGTTTCAGACAGAAGTTTGCTGTCCAGCTGGGCCTTTGGAGGTTCTGCAGAATGAATGCAAAGAGTTTAATTATGAAACTTTACTGAAATATATTTACACATTTAAGCCTGGTGTTCTGGTCATGGTACATGTTTTGGAGTGTGGAAGGTTGAGATGAGTTTCATTGACAGTGTGAAAGTTTGCTGTATTTGTGGTATGGTGTCAAGGTGACAAATCTCACCAAAGTCGGTCTTGCACTGCACAGATCCGGTGGACTCGGAGGGCATGCTGAAGACCTGGTTGGCATTCTTGGCAATAACTCTGAACTCATAGGGCTCTCCCTCTCCCAGTGCAGTCACAGTGTAGAAGTTGTCAGTCACGTTGGTGTAGTTACACTTGAGCCAGCGACCTTCGCCAGTCAGAGTGTATGGCTTGCGCTCAATGATGTAGCCCACAATGGGACTGCCACCATCGTTCAGTGGAGCCGACCATTTGAGTGACACGGTGGTTCTTGTAACATTTGTGACTTCAGGTTTACCTGGCGGATCTAAACACCACATCAAAAACGTCTGTCAGACATGTCTGTTGAATGGTAAACAAAAAACACCAGATGGTTTAAAACTACACTGTGTTGAAACTCACCAACTGGATTTTGAGCGACTGCTCCCTTGGAGGCCTCGCTGGCTTTGCTCAGTCCAGCGCTGTTCATTGCATAAACCCTGAACTGATACTCCAGACCCTCCACCAGACCTTCCACCTTGTAGTAGCACTCAAAGCATGGGATCTTGTTCTCCCTCACCCACAGGATGTTGTTTCTCTCTTTCTTCTCAATCCAATAGCCTGTCACCTTGCTGCCACCATCATGGTAGGGCTCCTCCCATTTCAGGGTCATTGTGTTAGCAGTGACATTAAAGACCGAAGGCTTTGTTGGTGGACCAGGAGGTGCTGTAATACATAATTAGATGTTGTTGTTCAGTCTTGTTTAACAGAAGACACTTATTTTTTTTTACAGAAAGTAGAGTATTGTAAGTGTTAAACTCTATTAAAATATTTTCTCACTCATGTGATAAATTAGTGCTGACAATAAAAAATGATTTTATTGAGTAATACTCACTGAAAGGATGCTCTGCGACGATAGTCTCAGACTCTGTGGACTTGCTGACACCAAATCTGTTTTCAGCAGAGACCCTGAATGTGTACTGCATGTATTTGGTCAGGTGACTGACGTGGAGAGACGTGCGCTTCACACTGGAGTTGATGAGCTGCCAGGCTGTGGAACCAGACTCGCGCTTTTCCACGATGTAGTTGGTGATGTCGGTGCCACCATCGTCTTCTGGTGGTTGCCAGTTAATGACACAAGATTCAGAGGTGATGGAAGAGATTTCAATGGGTCCAGTTGGAGGACTTGGTCTGCCTGTGACATTGACTTCAATAGTAAAGGTTCTGGTTCCTGCCACGTTCTCCAGAGTCAGGTAGTATTTACCGCCGTCTCCTCTCATAGACTCCTTGACTGAGATGCTGGTTCTGTCCTTGGTTACTTTGATGGATACTCTGTCTGAGTTCTTCAGCCTCATCTCCTCCAGCTTCCACGTTACCTTAGGTGCCGGTCTACCAATGATAGGGACATCGATGGTAAAGGTGTTGCCAGACCTGCATGTGATGAGCTGGTTGGCAATTTCGCTGAGGTCAGCAGCAGGTTCAATGTGAGGCTCTTTCACCAGTACAGGAGCCAGAGTTTCCTTCGGGATGCTGTAACCAGATTCATTCTTAGCTTTCACACGGAAGTCATACTCGTCACCCTTGTTGAGCTTTTCAACCACATAGGTGAGACTCTTGGTGTTGCCAACCACCATCCATTTGTCTGTACCCTTTGCCTTAGCTTCAATGACATACTGCTGGATGCGACTGCCACCATCGTGCTCTGGCTTCAGCCAGCCCAGTGAAACAGAGCTGTCTGTGGTGTCCAGGATGTCCATTCTCTTTGGAGCTGAAGGCTCTGCAGTCGCAATGACAGGCTCAGTCAGCTCAAACGCTTCGCCTATACCATGCTGGCTCTCAGCAGAGACTCTAAAGAAGTATGGTACTCCCTCCAGCAGGTCCTGGATCTTCAGGATGTGCTGTGTGCACTTACCACCAGACTGCTGCCAAGTACGGCGGCTAGCCTCACGCCTCTCAACAATGTAGTGATGGACTCGGGCTCCACCATCATTGAGAGGAGGCTCCCAGATTAGTGTGACTGAGCCTCTGGATACCTCCTTGAAGGCCACAGCCTGTGGAGGCCCAGGAGTGTCCATCACCTTTAGGACAAAGGTAATGGCCTTGCTGCCACTGGCATTCTCTAGGTTAACTGTGTACTTGCCTGTATCAGTTCTAGAGCAGTTTTCAATACTCAGAGAGCTATAACCATCGGTAGTTATGACCTCTGACATGGCACCAAGTTGTCCGTCCTCCTTCACCCAGGTGGCAGTGGGAATGGGCTTTCCTCTGAAGTGGATACCAAGGCACACTGAACCTCCAGCCTTTACGATGTGCGTCTGCTTGAAGGTGGCATCGATATCTACCTGTGGAGGTGTCAGCCTGTCCACAGCCTGAGCGGGCTCTGGGATCTCCTTATTCTCACCTCTGCCCACATGATTGACAGCTGAAACACGGAACTTGTACTCAGCTCCTGTCTGTAGACCGGTCACTACGTGATGAGTTTCTGGCACAAGCTCCTCATTCACTCTCTTCCATTCAGTCTCCTCTCCCTTAACCATCTCAATAATGTAGCCAATGATATCCATGCCTCCATCGTCCACAGGCCTGGTCCATTCCAAGCTGATGGAGGTGTTGGTGGAGTCGGACACACAGACCACAGATGGAGCACAGGGAATGTCCTTTGGCTCAGCAGCTTTGATGGGCACAGAGATGTTGCTTGGAGTTCCGACGCCGGCGTCATTGACAGCCATAACACGGAACTCGTACTCCATGTCTTCTGTCAGGTTGAGCACCTTGTGAGCACACTCAACGATGGGTTTCTTGGTCATCACCTTGTAGAAGCGCACAGTCTTCTTCTCTCGTTTCTCAAGGATGTAGTACTGAATGGGGTTTCCTCCATCAGATGTTGGAGGAGTCCAGGACAGGGTGATGCTCTCTCCAGTCACGTCTGTGGCATCAGGAGTGCCTGGAGCATCAGGAGTAGCTGGGGAAAACAATTTTCAAGGATGAGTGACTTGAATACTTGAAAATAAAATGTTTCTTTTATCTTAAATATCACATATTTTTAAAAAAGTCCTTCCACTTACTATACTGCATCTGTGCAATGATGGGGCTGGACTCCAAAGGTCTGCCAACTCCAAACTTGTTAACAGCAGACACCCTAAACTGGTATTCGTTGGTCTTGATCAGCTTGCTGGCGTTGAACGTGCACGCCTTGCACTCATCAGACACCAGGGCCCAGGAGATCTTGGCAGTCTCACGCTTCTCGATGATGTAATGTGAGATGTCAGAGCAGCCGTCGTTCTCCGGTGGATTCCATGACAGAGTGCACTTGCCCTCTGAGATGTTGCTGAAGGTGATGGGACCGACTGGCTCCCCAGGTGTGTCTGATTCACACAGGTGTACCCAATTTAAGTTAGGACATACAAAAACACAGAGAATGGTATAAACACCTCCACTGCAAATAAAAAGACAACTGCATACCTTGGACTTGGACCAGAATGTTCTCCTTCTTGGTTCCAGATCCATTGGTAGCCTCCACAGTGTAAAGGCCACGATGGGTGCGGTCAGCATCCCTGACGAACAGAGTGCTGGATCCAGCTACAGTGATGATGTCCATCATCTTTTTGGTGATCTGCGTGCCATCTCTGAACCAGACCACCTTGGGAACTGGGCGTCCAGTGATGGTCACCTTCAGTCTGATGTTGTCTCCTGCCTTGACTGTCAAACCGTCAAAGTACTCAGGACCAAACTCGATATTTGGAGTAGCTGGGATTGAGAGAAAGGCCATTGAGTTACAGTGTACAGCTTCATTCAGTTGTAAAGAAATTTGAGCACCATTTAGGTAGAAAAGTGCTGCATAGGTGAAGATGATTTACCATTTGCTCTCTGCTCCACCCCATTTTCTGACACCTTTTTTTAGATGCATATTTCACACAATAGATGATATAAGAAGCTTTTAAAATACAATAAATAGGTACAGATTGTACCATTGTACCGGTGGTTTCTGAACTCTCGTGTTGTTTATAACTGGTGCATCTGTTTTGTGTTTCTGTGGAGTCTCTTTGTGCTTCTTATGTGTCTCTTTGTGTGATATGTCTGGTTGTAAAGAGTAGTTTTGACAGTGGATAATATGACAAGCTTTTAAAATACAATATATGGTTGCATATAACCCTGTGTTTCATGACTATTTTGGCATCTGAAAGAGCATATTAACAACTATGACGTCTATGGGTTGTTAACAGCTCCACCAAATAAAAGTTTTTCTCTCTAACTTCTCATATTGTTTATTTTAGTGAATATTCCAAAAATGTCAGTGATATCTGCACAAAAATCAAAGAAGAGACTACAACTGAAAACACATTTGTGGATCAAAACTATTCTGCTGATACACTGATGCATCACCATGAAAAATCTATTTATGTCAAATATAACAATATATCAATCACAGGCACCAAACCAGGAATTTTACTGCAACACTTGAACCACCTTTTGCATCTGCGTACTTTTACTTAAGGAGGATTTTAAATGAAGGACTTTTACTTGTGCTTTTCCTTTGCAGTGTTAGTATATTTTACCTAAATAACGGATATGAATTCATCTTCTGTCACTGTCTTCAACTGCATTATTTACCCTTTAGTCCTGTAATTACACATTACAACCCTGTCTGCTCTTGCTGTCCTGATTAAGTAATTTCCCTTCGGGTATCAATAAAATAATTCTGATTCTAACAGTACTCACCGTTCTCACTTCTGACAACAATCAAGCCAGAGGAGTTGGAGGGGTCACTGACAACGCCGATGGCATTTCTAGCAATGACTCTGAACTCGTAGCGTTCATTTGTTGCCAGCCCAGTGACGGTGTAGTGACAGTCATGGACGTCTGTCAAGTTGGCCTTGAACCAGCGGCCCTTTCCTTGGCGTTTTTCAATGTTGTAGCCAGTAATCTTGCTGCCACCATCACGTTTTGGTGCATCCCATTTCAGTGTCACAGAGTCACTGGTCACATCAGTGTAGTCAGGCTGGCCAGGAGCATCTGGAAAACATTGTACAGTTTTTAACTTAGTTTTGTCCAAGTACTTTCATACTGACTATGTTTCAGTCAGGTTTTGAGAGAGGCATTATTTTTGCTGAACACACTGTATGTTTGAAGTGTAAGAAGGGAACAGAAATGGTCTAAATGAGCACTCACCAACAGGACTGACAGCCATGGTTGGCTTGCTCTCATCACTCATTCGGCTGAACCCAGCATCGTTCTGGGAATAGACTCTGAAGGAGTACTCCAGGCCTTCAATGAGCTCCAAAATCCTGAAGTCTGTGTCCTTGATCAGCATGGTGTTTACCTTTTGCCACATGATGCTGTTCTTCTCTTTCTTCTCCACATGGTAACCCTGGATAGGGGTTCCACCATCATAGATGGGCTTCTCCCACTGAATGGTCATACCATCATTTGTGACGTTGTACACCACAGGCTTGCCTGGTGGGCCTGGAGGCCTGAACTGATGCTTGGCGATGACCATCTGTGAAATCAGATGCTCGCTGACACCATATCTGTTCTCAGCACACACTCTAAACTGGTACTGGACACCTTTGATCAGGTTGGGGATCTTGAACTGGGTGCCCACCACACTGGAGCAGGCCATCTTCCAGGCGGACTGGGAAGTGTCACGCTTCTCCACAGAGTAACAGGTGATATCTCCACCACCGTCATCATTGGGTTCATCCCAGGAGATCATGATGCTCTCAGCCCTCACTTCATCCAGTCGGATGGGTCCGACAGGCTTCGATGGTGGTCCGAGTGTGATAACATGGATGTGGAAGGATCTTCTGTTGACCTTATTGTCAAGGGTGAGAGTGTATTTACCCTCGTTCTCCTTTTTCACATTCTTAATCATCAGAGTGGCTTTGTTCTCTGTCTTTTTAAAGCGGACCTGGTCACCTTCCTTTAGAGGCAGGTTGTCCTTCAGCCACAGGACAGCAGGTCTGGGTTTGCCTTTGTATGGTAGCTCAATGTGCACATTATGGCCCAGGCGAATGTTTATCCTGCCATCTGGGTACTCTGAAAGGTCCGCCTCTGGTGTGATAATGTAATCAATGACCTTGATAGGTCCAACCTCAACAAAGTCACCCTGTCCCTTTTCATTCCTGGCAGCAACTCTGAAGAACACATTTGTGTGCTCCTTGAGTTTCTTGACCTCAAACTCACACTGCCTGCTGGTTCCTCCCAATGACCACTCCTCATCCTTCAGCTTCTTCTCAATAACGTAGTCAGAGATGATGCTGCCACCATCATATTCAGGCTTCAGCCACTGCAAAGTGACAGAGGTCTTAGATGAATCCTTCATACAGACTTCCTTGACTGGTCCCGGTGTCTCTGTAGCCTTTATGGGCTCAAGTGTATCACATGGATCACCAACACCATTCTCGTTCTCTGCTAAGACACGGAAGAAGAAGGATGTCTTTTCGGAGAGATCTTCAATGGTGTATGTTGTGTCTGTGCATTTGTTTGTCACTGCAGAGTATGATCTCTTGGAGGAGTCCCTCTTCTCAACAATATAGTTTGTGACTTCAGCACCGCCGTCGAGGAGTGGAGGTTCCCAACAGAGAGTCACCTTTCCACGGGTCACATCCTTTAGGACCAGGTTCCTGCACTGAGCGGGAGTGTCCTGGACTTTCACAGACAGAGTCAGAGTCTTGGGCTCTCCAACACCATTCTCTATCTTCACTGTGTACTTTCCAGTGTCAAGCCTGGTCACCTCACGCATAACAAGAACTGTGGTCGTATCTGAGTGGTGAAACTCGTATTGGGGATTGTGGTCGATGCATTCTTCTCCTTTGCTCCAGGAGGCAGTGGGAGCAGGTCGGCCCTTCAGAGGAACAGACAGCTCCACATCCTTTCCAGCCTTCACAATGTAGTGAGTTCTCATGGCGACATCGGAGTCGATCTGGGCCTCCTCTGTGTACATCAGGTAAAAAATGCAGCATGAACAATGTGTGAATAAAATAATAATAAACTGAATACATTTGACAATTTCAGTTTTAGCATCAGATTGAGTCATTTACCCAGGATATCCTTGGCCTGCACAGGTTCGGTCATCTCCAGAGGTTGACCACGGCCAGCACAATTGATAGCAGAGACTCTGAAGAAGTAGTTCACATCTGGTTTTAAGTCATGAACTATGTACTCTGTTGTCTTGACCTCTCCCTTGGAGGTAATCATGGCCCATTCTTGCTCTCTCTCAACAAGCTTCTCGACCATGTAGCTGGTGACCTCACTGCCTCCATCCCATTCTGGTTTGGACCAGCCCAATGTGATGGATGTCTTTGTGGAGTCCACCACCTTCAACTTGCAAGGCTCATCAGGTGTATCTGTAAGTCAAATGTATTTATTAGGTGAGCCCTACATTAATTTTCATTGTTTTTGTTGGCAATTTATGAATTTTGGTCCACTTACCAACTGGGTCAGCAGCCTTGTAGTAGTCTGATACATCAGAGAATGGTCCTTCTCCAGCCTTGTTAATGGCACAGACACGATACTGATACTCATTTCCTTCAGTCAGGTGGTAAACGGTTTGTTTGATGTCAGTAACAGGATCTTTGTAAACTCTGATCCAGCGCAGACTCTTCTTATCTCTCCTCTCCAGGTAGTAGCCGGTGACGGTGCTACCTCCGTCCACACCTGGTTTGTCCCATTCTACCAACATGGTGGTCTTAGTGATGGTGTTCACCTCAGGAGTATGGGGCTGGCCAGGAGTTACTGTAGGAATAGATAAAATGCCAGTGTCAAATAAACAACAGCAATCCAGGTATAAAAAAAGTCCAGGAAAAATAAGAAGACACTAGAAAATGCTGACGACTGGTGAGGAAAGGACTCAATGCCACCATCACTTACCAAAGGCGTTCTTAGCGATGACGGGCTCTGACTCCAGTGACTCGCCTACTCCAAACTTGTTAACACCCATGACACGGAACACATACTCATTTCCACGCACCAGTTTGCCGACAGTGATGTGTGTCTGTTCGTACTTGTCTGAAACTGTCGACCAGACCACTCGGCTAGTTTCACGCCTCTCGACAACATAGTGGGTCACTTTAGAGCCCCCCTGGTCAGACTCGGGTACAGGTTCCCAGCTGAAGATGATCTTGTCAGCTGTGACAGAGTTGAAGTTAATGGTGCCAGCTGGGGGGCCAGGTTTGTCTGTGGGTAGGTTAAAAAAAAGGGAGGACAAGAACATCAAGTACAGACAATGATTAGAGGTTATTTACTGAAAATTTCAACTGATCAGCAATTTAGAATTAAATAGATATGGAAGCGGCAGACAAAAATTTGGACAAACCGAGGATTTCTATCCTGATGGTTGCAGATGCTGATCCAAGAACATTCTTAATCTTGATCTCATATGAGCCTGTGTCAAAGCGAGTTGCGTCCTTGATCAGAACAGCAGAAGAGTCAGTCGTGCTTTCCACAGACAGTTTGGAGGTTGCTACCAGCTCTTTTCCATCCTTGAGCCACTCGATGGTTGGCAGAGGCTTGGCAATAATTCCTACTTTGAGTTTAACTGAGACTCCAGCCTTAAACTGAACCACATCCAGATACTCTGGAGGAAGATCGATGGCTGGGGCACCTGTGGGACATGAGGCGTTAATGTGAGTAACCCAAAAAAATTCAGTAAAAGTAAACAAGACACATCACTGTGGCCAGAAATCTCACCACAGGCGTCGACGCAAGTGACAGGGCCGGCGATGAGAGATGGGTTGCTGACAGATCCGACAGCATTCTTGGCATACACTCTGAACTCATAAGACTCATCCTGGTTCAGTCCGGACACAGTGAAGCCCATCTCGATGATGTTTGTAAAGTTGGCCTTCACCCATCTACCACTTGCAGCTTCCCTTCTCTCCACACTGTAGCCAGTAATCTTGCTGCCGCCATCAAATGGAGGCCTCTGCCAGGCCAGGCTGACAGAGTTCTTGGTCACTTCTGTGACATGGACGTTTGCTGGGGGCTCTGTGACAATGCAGGTAGAAAGATCGAAGATTAACTGAACAACAGTATTTAAAGTGAGCTCTTAGATTATTTAGCTCTATGTGTTCCCTTATTATAGAAAATAGAAGATGATTTTACTTACCACAGGCATCAATAGCAAGCACCTCTTCAGAAGTCTTGCTCAACTTTCCAATACCAGCAGCATTTTCAGCTGCAACCTTGAATTCATAGATGAGGCCAGGGCAGATGTTTGTGACACGCCACTGGTTAGCTGGGATTGCTGTCTTATTGACCTTCTGCCAGAGGATGCTGCTTCTCTCCTTCATCTGGAGATGATATCCAAACACTGGGTTTCCACCATCATTGACAGGCTCATTCCAGCACACTGTTAGGCTCTCTCGAGATACGTAGCTAACCCATGGGGTGGATGGAGGTCCAGGGATGACTGCAAAACACAACAAATATGTTAGAGTGTCTTCAAAAAGAGCCACAAGCCATAGAACAAAAGTTGTGGTAGCCTTAGGTCAACTGACTTACTGTAGGGAAGCTTTATCATAACTGGCTTGCTGTCAATGTGGTCACTGACACCAAAGCGATTCTGAGCCTTGATCCTGAACTGATACTCCTCTCCTTTGGTCAGCTTAGCTGCCTTGATTGAGGTTCTGGCAATGCTCGTGGACACCTCTGCCCATGTAGGAGTGCTGGTTTCACGCTTCAGGACAACGTAGTTGGTAACAGGACTGCCGCCATCGTATTCTGGAGGAGCCCATTTCAGACACACTGTGGTCTCTCCAACCTCTCCAATCTCAACAGGACCAACAGGAGGTCCGGGTTTGTCCAGCACAACAAAGATGATGAAGATCTTGGTGGTACCTCCTGCATTTGAGGCGGTGATTTCATATTTGCCAGCATCACTGGAAATGCTTTCAGTTAGAGTAATGATTAAGCTGTCTGGAGTCACTTCTGTCAACAGCCTCTTGGATCCCTTGATAGCAACATTGTTCTTAGACATGGTCACCTTTGGCATGGGCCTGCCACTGAGAGGAATCTCAAAGGTCAGGTCGGATCCTGCTTTCACATAAACTGTATTCTTGGGGTAGTTAGTCAGGTCAAATTCAGGAGCCTCTGTTGAAATAATCAGACAGAACAGATGTCAGGAAGTTAACCGCAAAACCAGTCCTGCCAAAACTTTCTAAGACAAATTCAGTAGCTTTTTAAAAATAATCAAATAGCTATTTGACTGGCAAACCAAACAACACTATTTATCTGCCAGAAATTCTAAAACCACAAAGAATTTGCCCGTCAGCTTACTGAAGTGAATTAAACTACTTATTTGTGGCATACTAATTGATCGGCACCCAAACCTGGTTTACTCAAAATGTATTTATGTCTGTTTACATGATTCATTTTAAAATTCTCCAAATATAATGTGTGAATTAACTGATTTTTGTAAAAAACTAAAAGGTTCAGTGCTCCTTTATGCAACCATGAAGCCATTAATGACTCAGCTGTTCCCAACAGTCACAACAGAGAATTTCAGGATTTTTTTGGCTGAACTACAGGTTGTGTTTACACATAGCAGAGAGAAAACAAGTATGGAAACAAAATAAAAATATAAGTAGCAAAATATCTACAATATGTGGAACAACCACTTATTTTCACGTATTCTGGTCATCTTTGGGCACCCAGAAAAATGTTTGATTTCTTTTCAGATGCTTGAGTGTAAATAATCAACGAATGACAACTTTTTTTTATGATTTCTGTCATTCTGTGTCATACTCCACAGAGCACATGTCTGAGTTCTCTCTCTTTCTTCACAATTGTGCTGTTTCCATAGGGCTACAGGACTTTACTTTGCATTGTAAAATGAGGCCGCAGCAAAGAATTTTATGACAGGAGCAAAATTCCCCAGAAACTGCCTCGAGTTCAGCTGGTTAATCAAATGTAGTAGTAAAGCTGGAGATAATACCTTGTATTTCCTTGACAATAACAGGAACGATCATCTCCTTGGGTTCACTGAGTCCGGCGTGGTTCTCTGCTCGGACTCTGAAGAAGTACTCGGCACCTTCCCTCAGGCTCTTAATTGTGTGATTCATCGTCCTCACAGTGGCACACTTCACCCACTTGGTCTGTCCCTTCTCCACGGCATCAATAAGATAGCCAGTGACTCTGCTGCCGCCATCATACTCTGGTCTTGTCCAGGCAATTGTCACACTGTCCTTGGTAACGTTTACAACTCCAAGTTTCATAGGTGGACTTGGTACCTCTGTAAATGACAGCAGGACATTTTGTTAAGTACATTCTGTTGGAATACTAAAGCTTGTATAAACTTAAGCTACAATCCCTCAGTTCATTCATATGTTACCTGTTATCTTTGTTCCAGCCTTGGCCTCCTGAGGCTCACCCACTCCATACTCATTTTCTCCAATAACTCTGAAGTAGTAGATGGCTCCCTCCTGCAAGTCTTCCACCTTGTAAGTCAGATCGTGGCAGTTGCTGGTCACAGATACCCAGGCCTTTTTACTGGCCTCACGTTTTTCAACATGGTATGCCTTTACTGCATCACCGCCATCATTCTCTGGAGGCTCCCAAGTGAGGGTAGCAGAATCCCTGGTCACTGCTGAAACTTTCACGCTGACTGGGGGTCCAGGAGAATCAAGCACTTTGACAACAATGGGCAGGGTTGCTTTTCCCAGTGGAGATTCAATGGTAACATGGTACTCTCCAGAATCATTTCTGTTTGACTTCTCAATAGTGAGTGAGGTGCTGGATTCTGTTGCTTCAATTGTTCCTCTGACTTTCAGGTCAACACCCTCCTTGCCCCAGGCTACTGATGGCACAGGTTTTCCTTTGAATGGCACATTGAGTGTAAATGCAGTGCCGTGCTTAACAATAAGTACTTTACGCATCTCGATGTCAACGTCAAATGATGGCTCTGAGGTTCTGTCCATTGCTGCAGCTGCATCTGAATATGGGCTTCGCACACTGCTGCCAACTTTGTTGATTGCCTTAACACAGAATTCATATTCTGCATCTGTCTTTAATCCAGTGATTGTGAACTCCAAGCTCTTGGTAAGAGGGATAGCTTCAACCCATCTTGCAAGTTCTTCAGGTGATTCAGGTACCTCCTCTTCCTCCTCCTCCTCATATTCCTCCTCTTCCTCAACCTTTGGCTTTGGTTTGTGGATGTAGTCTCTGTATTCCACACTGTATCCAAGGATGGGAGCACCACCATCATCTGCTGGTGGTTTCCAGACAATGGACACAGCACCCTTGGTTGAACTGATGATCTTTGGTTTGGTTGGACGAGAAGGAACAACCAGAGGATCCAATGCTCTGAATGTTGCAGATGGTTCACTTGGGGGACTCAAACCAGCTGCATTTTCAGCATAGACCCTGAAATCATACTCACAAGCCTTGCGCAGTTTGGTTGCTACTGCAGTACATTCAACAACTGGATCTCTGTTCACACGAACCCATCGCATGCCCGTCTTCTCACGGCGCTCAATCACATATCCAGTGATGGGACTGCCTCCATCACTAGCTGACTTGCACCAGGTGAGGGTCATGGAATCACCAGTTATAGTAGTTACATCAACACCTGCTGGAGCGGAGGGGAATGTGTAGGGATCTGTGATCTTTACAGGATCACTCTCCAGTGCCTCACCAGGTCCATGCTTGCTGACAGCCAGAACCCTGAAGATATATTCATTGCCCTTGAGCAGGCCGGTGACTTTGAAGTGTGTCTTTTTGACGTCTCCCTTCACCAGTGTCCATGCCAAGCGGCTGGTCTCGCGCCTCTCAACAACGTAATGAGTGATGTCAGCACCACCGGCCTCCTGAGGAGGACCCCATGACAGAGTGCACTCCTCAGCTGTGAGACCAGTAATTTGTAGGGGTCCTGCTGAGGGTCCTGGTTTATCCAGAATTACACAGTTTATTGGCATGGTAACTGTTCCTGCAATATTCTGAAGAGTCAGGGCATACTGCCCAGAATCTCTTCTGATGCAGTCTTTGACGATGACACATGTGTTGGAATCTGTTGAAATCATCTGGATTCTGGCTCTCAGCTCAATCTCTTTGCCATCCTTTGTCCAGGAGATGACAGGAGCAGGACGTCCAACCAGGTCAGCATTAATCTTCAGAGTTTCTCCTGCTTTTACATGCAGTGTTTCTCTGAACTTCACATCCATCATGATGCGAGGTGGATCCACATCATCCTTCGCAGTGATAGGGCCAGTGTTGTATGATGGTATGCTGAACAATCCAGCTGCATTCTTTGCAATCACACGGAAATCATACTGGCTGTTCTCTGTAAGGCCTGTCACATCATAGTGGGTCTCAGGCACATTTGTGAAGTTGCACCGTGTCCAGCGTCCTTCAGGAAGGTCTCTGCGTTCAATAATGTAGCCAGAAACTTTGGCTCCACCATCATACTCTGGTTTATCCCAAGATAAGGACACAGATGTTCTGGTAACTGCAGTAACCACAGGTGTGCCTGGGGGATCGCATGGATCTCTGGCTGCTACAGCTTCACAGGCCTTGCTGCATTTACCAATGCCAGCAATATTTTCAGCATAGACGCGGTATTCATACATCATGCCTTCTTCAATTCCATTGACTTTGTATTCTGTATCTTTGATCATTCCTCTGTTCATCTTTGTCCAAAGAATGCTAGAACGCTCCTTCCTCTCCAGATGGTAGCCCAAAACAGGACTGCCACCATCACTGACTGGTTCATTCCAGGTCACCAACATGTAAGACTTGGTAGCCAGTTTCACTATGGGTGTGGAAGGAGGTCCAGGTTGTTTGAAGTTATACATAGCAGTGATTCCAGGTGAATCCAGATATGTGCTCTTTCCATAACGATTAACTGCATAGATACGGAACTGGTACTCTGCTCCGTGTGTCAGGCGGCCAGCCTTGAAAGCTGTTCTGGCAACATTACTTGCTGCCATCTGCCATTCCTGTGTGTTTGTGTCTCTCTTCTCCACAATGTAATTGCTGATAGAGCACCCACCATCATATTCTGGTGGGGACCAGGAGAGTGTGATGCTGTCTGAGGACACAGCATCCACCTTTATTGCTTTTGGTGGACCTGGTTTATCGAGGACAACAACTCCGATATCTGATGTGACAGTTCCTGCTGCATTGGCCAGAGTGATTTCATACTTGCCAACATGTTCTCTGGTAGCTTCTTTGATGACAATTTTGGATGAGGTTGCAGTGTTCAAGATCGTCACTGATGATGTCTGCTTCAGGGGAAGGCCGTCCTTCTTCCAGGAAACAACAGGTTTTGGTCTGCCTCTTATTGGAATCTCAAGAGTGAGGTCATCTCCAGCTTTAACACTGTATGTGTTAAACAGTAAATTGACTGATGGTTCAATTCCAACATCCTTTGCAACTACAGGCAAACCAAGATCCTTTGGCTCACTCTTTCCCTTCTCATTGATTGCAACAACTCTGAATAAATAGGCTTCATTAGGAGTCAGATTGGGAACAGTTGCTTCTGGCACCTTGACTGTGCATGCTGTGCCCCATTTATCCCCAGTCTTAGGCTTGAATTCTACATTGTAGCACATTACTTTGCTTCCACCATCATGGGCAGGTTTTTCCCAAGCCAATGACACACTAGTCTTGGTCAAATCTACAAGAGTAACCTTGTTTGGTGGAAGAGGTACCTCAGACACTTTGATTTCTTTAGTTTCAACCATCTGTCCCTGGCCATATTCATTTACAGCACAGACTCTAAAGTAGAACATTCCACCCTCAGGCAAGTCTTCAATCTTAAAGGAGTTGGCTGTGCAGTTGCTGGTGACAGTAGTATATACCTTCCTGACAGACTCTCTCTTCTCCACAATATAGTTTGTGATTTTAGAACCACCGTCAGTCAGTGGAGTTTCCCAGCCAAGAGTCACTGAATCCCTCTTAAGCTCCTTCACAGCAAGCTTTTGTGGAGCACTTGGTGTATCCAAAATTCTCACTGCAACAACTGCAGACTTTGTGCCACTGCTGTTCTCCAGTGTCAATGAGTATTTGCCACTGTCAAAGCGGTTAACATTGTCAATGACAAGCATGGTGTATGAACTGGTGGTGTCGATTGCAGCACGCTCTGTGAGAGTGTCTTCAACCTTCTCCCATTTCACAGCAGGCTCAGGCCTTCCTCTGATGGTGACAAACAGACGCAGAGTTCCACCAGCACGGACTGATACCACCTTTCTGAGATCAGCATCAAGCTCGATCTCTGGTGCTTCTGCCCTGTCAGATGTAACCACTGTGCCGTGGACATTAGCAGCCTCTCCCACTCCCTCTGAGTTGATAGCGCAGACACGGAACTGGTACTCTCCACCCTCCTTCAGGTCTGTGATGGTGAGTTTAGTGGCTTGAATGCCAGTAGGTGGAGTGCACATGTTCCATTCCTTTTCAACTGGTGGTTCTACTGCTGGTGCTACTTCTGCCTCCTCTGCTGACTCTGGCAGCGGTGTATATTCCCTCATTTCAACAATGTAGCCCTTGATGTAGGCCCCACCATCAAAGTCAGGTTTGCCCCAGGACAGAGACACAGAAGACTTTGAATAGTCTGTCACCTTCGGATGGTGTGGAGGTCTGGGTGGTGTTGTAGCATTACATGCTCTGTAGAATAGGGACAGTTCACTGAGATCTCCCATTCCAGCCTCATTCTCAGCAGCAACATGGAACTCATAGAAGTGATCTGTCATCAGACCTGTGACCTTGAAGTGGGTGTCAGTCAGTTTCTGTCTGTTGCACTTTGTCCACCTTACACTGTCTTTGTCACGTTTCTCCAGATGGTAGCTTTCAATGTCGGCTCCACCAGTCTGTTCTGGAGCGGTCCATGACAGAACCATAGATTCCTTTGTTATCTGACTTGCCTCTGGAGTTCCAGGAGCAGTAGGTGGTTTGTAAGGATTGCGTGCAGTGATGGGTTCACTTTCAAGATAATCACCAACGCCATATTTATTGATTGCCCTGACTCTAAAGATGTATTCATTACCAGCAAGCAAACTTGTTACTTTGTGGTACAGACCCTTGATGTTCGGTGCAACCACTGTCCAGGACAACCTGCTAGTTTCTCTCTTCTCCAGGACATAATGACTGATGCTGGCCCCACCATCCAGAGCTGGCTCAGACCAGGCAAGGATACACCTGTCAGACATGACTCCTGTCACTTTCATGGGTCCGGTGGGTGGACCTGGTTTATCAAGGACTTTTACAGTGATAGGGAAAACTTTTGTACCACCCAGATTTTTGAGGACAAGGTCATAGTGGCCACCATCAAGCTTAGTCACATCTTTAATGGTCATGGCTGCACGTTTCTGTGTAGTTTTTACTTCAATGCGCAAGGCTTTGTCCATTTCCTTGCCCTCCTTTAGCCAGGCAACATCAGGAATTGGTTTTCCATAGATGTCTGCATCAAGAAGCAAATGTTCTCCAGCATTGACAACGATAACATCCTTGTATTTTGGATCCATTGAGGCCCTTGGTGGTTCAATTTCATCAGTAGCAGTAATTGGTCCAGAGCTGTCAGATGGCTCACTGAAGACTCCAGCTGCATTTCTTGCAATAACTCTGAATTCATATTGCTCATTCTCTGTCAAACCAGTGACTGTATACTCTGTCTCAATTATGTTGGTAAAGTTAGCCCTTACCCAGCGCCGATCGGGGGAGGATAGATCTTTCCTTTCCACAATATATCCATTTACTTTGCTGCCACCATCATACTGAGGCTTTGTCCACTGAATCTTGATAAGGTTCTTGGAAATAGATATAGCTTCTGGAGCACCAGGAGGATCACATGGGTCGCGAGCAACAAAGGAATCAGACACTTTACTGCATCTGCCAATGCCAACAATATTTTCTGCATAAACTCTAAATTCATATCCAATACCCTCCTCAAGATTACATATCTTGAACTGGGTATCAGCGATGAGAGTCTTGTTCAGTTTGTTCCACAGAATGCTGCTTCTCTCCTTGCTTTCCAGATGGTAACCGATAACTGCACTTCCTCCATCATTGACTGGCTCATTCCATTCAATGATCATCATTTCCTTGGTCGCAGATTTGATATATGGCGTTCCTGGAGGTCCTGGTGGTTTGTATGGATATTGCACCACAATGGCCTTGGAGTCCAGAGACACGCCCTTTCCATATCTGTTTTCAGCAATGATTCTGAACTGATACTCTGCACCAGTCTTCAGCTTGGTGACCTTGAAAGCTGTTCTGGCTAGCTGTGTGGTGACCGGCTGCCATGTTGTAGTGGTGGTGTCTCTCTTTTCCACTATATAGTTCTTTACCTGACATCCACCAGTGTACTCTGGAGGTTCCCATGACAGATGGACAAAAGTGTTGCTCACTTCAACAACCTTGACTGGACCCGTTGGCGGACCAGGTTTGTCAAGAATAATGACAGCCACATCCTCAGTGACTGTGCCAGCATTATTGGTAGCTGTTATTGAGTATTTACCAAAGTCTTCCTTACATGCTTCAGTAATTTGAATTACAGCCGTTTCTGGAGTGTTTAATACATTGACTCTGGATGTCACCTTCAAAGCCTGACCATCCTTGGACCAGGTGACTTTAGGTTTCGGCCTGCCAAGCACAGGAAACTCTAACTTCAGATCTTTTCCAGCAAGTACACTGTAAGTGTTGAATTGCATCTTAATGCTTGGCTCCATGGTCATGTCACTTGCAATAACTGGTGCAGCCAATGCCTTTGGCTCACTCTTTCCCTTTTCATTGAAAGCAATGACACGGAAAAGATATTCTGCTCCAGCTGTGAGGCCTTTGACAGTTCCGTCACATGTTTTTGTATTTGTGGCAACTCCCCACTTATCTGTACCCTTAGGAAGCATCTCAATTAGATATCCACCAATTCTACTGCCGCCATCATGCTGAGGTTTCTCCCAGGCCAGTGAAACAGTGGCCTTAGTGACATCAGTTAGGAAAACCTTTCCAACAGGCAGAGGCACCTCAGAGGCCTTGGAGGCAGTCTTTGTTTCAACAGCTTGGCCAATTCCAAATTCATTCTCAGCCATGACTCTGAAGTAGTACATAGCACCTTCAATCAAATTTTCAACTTTGAATGTGGTCTTGGTGCATTTTGTAGACACATTTGCATATGCTTTTCTGGTAGATTCCCGTTTGTCAATGACATAGTTCTTGATTTTGGAACCTCCATCAATCAGTGGAGCATCCCATACAAGAGTGACAGACTCCCTTTTGACATCTTTAACTACAAGGCTTTGAGGAGCCCCAGGTGTATCGAGGACCTTAACTGAAACAACTTCAGACACAGTGCCACTGCTGTTGGTCAGGCTAAGGGCATATTTTCCAGAATCACTCCTGTCGCATGAGTCAAGAGACAGCTGTGTGAAGTTGAGAGCTTTCTCAACCACTGCTTTTTCATTCAGGTCACCTTCATCCTTGGTCCACTTAATCTCAGGTGTTGGCCTGCCCTTGAATGGAACATGGATTCTAACAGATCCACCTGCTTTCACTACGATGCCCTTCCTCAGCTCAGAGTCAAGATGGATCTCCGGTGGTTCTACCCTTTCCTCTGGCTTAGCTGTTCCAGAAAGAGATGCCGGCTCGCCAACTCCCAGTTTGTTCAGAGCACAAACCTGGATCTTGTACTCCTGGCCCTCAGTAAGTTTGGTGATTTCATATTTGTTGACACGCAGGCCAGTGGGAGGAGTGACCATGGTCCATTGCTCCTCTTCAGCCTTGCAGACTTCAACAATGTATCCTTGAATGGTACTGCCACCATCAGATAGAGGCTTACCCCATGAGACTGTAATCGAAGTCTTTGTGGAGTCAATCACGTTCACATATGCTGGAGCACCGGGTTTGTACTTTGGATCACAGGCCTTGTAGTAAGAACTTGGAAGACTTGGTTCTCCTGCTCCAACTATGTTCTCAGCAGCCACTCTGAACTCATACTCATGACCTGTGGTGAGGCCTGTAACTCTGAATGACAGATCTGTGACCTTCTGCCTGTTGCATCTGGTCCATTTGATTCCAGTTCTGTCCTTCTTCTCAATGATGTAACTGATAATCTCACTGCCGCCATTAGTCTCAGGGGCAGACCAAGTGATGGTCATACCATCATGGGCAATGTTGGATACATCCTCAATGTGAGGTGAACCAGGAGGAACAAATGGAGTCTTCATGATCACTCCACCAGACTCTAGTGGCTCACTGACACCGTAACCATTGACGGCCATGACACGGAACATGTATTCATTTCCTTCCAGTAGTTTGGTGACTTTGTAGCTTGTGGTGTTACACGAGCTGGAAACTACAGTCCAGGCTAGACGGCTGGTCTCTCTTCTCTCAATGAGGTAATGTGAAATAGGACTACCTCCATCGTGGAGAGGGGCACGCCATACCAGTGTGCATCTATCTTCAGAGACTCCAGTGATGTGAAGGGGACCTTCACATTGGCTGGGTTTATCCAGGACCACAACCTTGAATGGAACAGTTTCACTGCCAGCCTCGTTCGTCAGCTGCAGCATGTAAACTCCACCATCAACTCTAACAGCGTCCTTAATGACAATCATGGCATGGTTTTCTGTGTTTCTGATCTCCAGTCTTAGTGTATTTTCGATGGGTTTTTCATCCTTGAACCACCGGATTGTAGGCAGTGGCTTGCCACGTGTGTCAGCATCAAGCTTGAATGTCTCTCCAGCATTAATGATAATGGTTTTAGTAAATGCAGGGTCAATGGAGAATTTGGGGGCCTCCAGCTTGTCACTTGCAGTGATTGGTCCACTGTTGTATGACGGCTTGCTGACGGTGCCGACAGCATTCTTAGCAATGACTCTAAAGTCATACTGTGCATTTTCAGTCAGACCAGTGACAGTAAACTGTGTCTCAATCACATTAGTGAAGTTTGCCCTTACCCACCTGCCCTCCGGCAGATCACGCTTCTCCACAGTATAGCCAGTGATGTTGCTGCCACCATCATACTCTGGTTTAGTCCATTGAATGACAATAGTATCTTTGGTCACATGGATGGCTTCTGGTGTGCCAGGAGGATCACATGGGTCGCGAGCAAAACAGCCCTCTGAGACCTTACTGCTTCTGCCAATACCAACAATATTTTCAGCATAAACCTTGTATTCATACTCAACACCCTCCTCCAGTGGGTGACTCTTAAAACTGGTATCATGGATAAGTGTCTTGTTGATCTTGACCCAGAGAATACTATTTCTCTCCTTCCTTTCAAGATGGTAGCCAAGAACAGGGCTGCCTCCATCTGACACGGGCTCATGCCACTCAACAATCTGGTGGTCCCTTGATAGAGACGAAATGAAAGGAGTGCCTGGTGGACCTGGCTCTCTATATGGGTACTGAGCTACAACAGCAGATGAATCCAGACCATGACTCTTGCCATAGCGGTTCTGGGCAATGATCCTGAACTGGTACTCGGCTCCGGTCTTCAGTCTACTCACTTTGATGCTGTTTCTAGCGCAGTTGATGCTCACATTTTCCCATGTTGTTGTAGTAGTATCTCTCTTCTGCACAATGTAATTTGAAATTTGGCATCCACCATTGTGTTTTGGTGGGTCCCATGAAATAGTGACACTCTGTGTTGTGATTTCATCAAACTTCACGGGGCCAGATGGAGGGCCAGGTTTGTCCAGTACAATGATTTCAACTGTTGTGTCTTTCTTTCCAGCTGAGTTAGTAACGTTGATGCCATACATGCCACCATCATCACCTGCTGCCTCCTTAATGCTCAGTGTTGTATGTGCTGGTGTATTGAGAATGTTGACTCTGGTAGTGAACTTCAGAGGAGCTCCATCTTTAGTCCATGTAACTGCAGGTTTAGGACGTCCAAAGATGGGAATGTCAATGTTCATGTCTTTGCCCACATGCACACTGTAGCTGCTGAATGCTGGACGGGCATCTGGCTCAAAGACTAAGTCTTTGGTCATGACTGGACCTGCCAGGACTTTGGGGTCACTCTTTCCCTTATCATTGATTGCTGTTACTCTGAACAAATACTCCTCTCCTGGGTTCAGATTGGAAACAGTGGCCTCCATTGTCTTAAATGTGTTGACACCAGACCACTTCTCCTGGCCCTTCAGCTGCACCTCCAGTAAATACTGCATGACTCTGCTACCACCATCGTACTCGGGCTTCTCCCAGGCCAAAGAGATGCTTGTTTTGGTCTGATCTGTAACACTCAGATTTTTTGGAGTCTGGGGCACCTCTGAGACTTTAAGAGCATCGGCAGTTCCCACAGGCAGGCCAACACCATGGGCATTCTCAGCGAGGACTCGGAAATAGTAGCTGCAGCCCTCCTGGAGTGGTTCTATCTTCCATGAAAGAGCATGACAATTTGTTACAACAGCTGCATATGTTTTGCGTGTACTTTCCCTCTTTTCAATAATGTAGTTCTTGATCTTGGATCCACCATCCAGCAGAGGTGGTTCCCATACCAGTGTCACTGATTGGTTCGTAATTTCTTTCACTTTAAGATTAACAGGAGCGCTGGGTGTGTCGAGAACACGGACAACGACAAAAGCAGATTTTGTTCCGCTGGAATTCTCAGCAGTGACTGTGTACTTTCCACTGTCATTTCTGCTCATCTTATCAATTACAAGGGATGTATAACTGCTGGTAATCTCAACCTGAGCAGTCTCCTTAAGCGCAGCTTCATCTTTGTCCCACTTGATGGTAGGAGTGGGCCTTCCTTTGATGGGGATAAACAGTCTAAGGGAGGTGCCGGCTTTAATGGTCACTATCTTTCTCAGCTCTGGGTCAATGTCAAGGTCTGGCTCCTCTGCCCTGTCCTGGGCAACAACAGCTCCAGAGACATCAGCATGTTCACCAACGCCCACTTTGTTTATAGCACATACTCTAAACTTGTATGCCTGGTTTTCCTTCAGATTTGTAGCCTCAAACTTTGTCTTCTTGACACCTGTTGGTGGTGTGCACATTGTCCATTCCACAGCTGGTGCTTCTGTTGGTTCTGCTGCCTCTGTGGTAGTGCAGCACTCAACAATGTATCCCTGAATCTCACAGCCTCCGTCACACGCCGGCTTTCCCCATGACAGGAACACTGATGTTTTCGTTGTGTCAGTGACTCTTGGATTGTGTGGTGGGCCGGGCACAAAGATGGGATCAAGAGCTTTGTAGAATACAGTTGGGGAGCTTGGGTCACCTACACCAACAGCATTCTCAGCTGCAACTCTGAATTCATAACTATGACTTTCAAGGAGTCCAGTGACCTTAAAAGTCAAATCAGTGACAGTTTTCCTGTTGCATCTCGTCCACCTCACACCTTCTTTGTCATGCTTCTCAATTACGTATCCAGTGATCGGACTGCCCCCATCTTCAGAAGGAGCCTCCCAGGTGAGCAACATTGAATCCTTTTTAATATCTGAAATTTCTAAGCTCTTCGGTGATCCAGGTGGCAGGTACGGATCCTTGATTATGACAGCAGCAGACTCAAGTGGTGCGCCTATTCCAAACTGGTTGACAGCATGAACTCTGAAGATGTACTCATTTCCTTCAAGGAGCTTAGTGACTTTTAGACAAATATTTTCCACTTTTGGGTCCACAACAGTCCAGACAAGTCTGCTTGTCTCTCTTCTCTCCACAACGTAGTGAGAGATCTTGCTGCCACCATCTTGCAGTGGTGGCTTCCATGCAAGGCAGCATCGGTCTTTGGTTATTCCTGTAACAACAAGAGGTCCTTGTGGTTCCCCAGGCTTATCTAAAACAACCACATTGACCTTTACAGCCTTTTCTCCACCAGGATTTTTCAGCAGCAGAGTGTATTCGCCTCCATCAGAAAGTTTTGCTTCTTTGACAGATATAAAAGCTTTGGTGGGTGTGTTTTTAATTTCTCTATGAATAGTATTTCCCAGTTCCAACTCTCCCTTCATCCAGTGGATAGAGGGTAGTGGTTTTCCATTAACATCTGCATCAATTTTGAAGTTATCTCCAGCATTAACCACAACAGTCTGTGTGTACTCTGGGTCAATGCTGAAGCGTGGTGGTTCAATCTCATCCCTAGCAGTGATAGGGCCAGTGCTGAAAGAGGCCAAACTGAAAACACCAGCGGCATTTCTGGCAATAACACGGAACTCATATTGATTATCCTGCACAAGTCCAGTGGCTACATATTCTGTCTCAATGACATTAGTGAAGTTAGCCTTCAGCCAACGACCCTCAGGAAGCTCCTTCTTTTCCACAATGTAGCCTGTGACCTTTGCACCACCATCATACTCGGGCTTGGTCCAAACAATGGTCACAGAGTCCTTAGTAATCTTTGTTGCCTCAGGAGTGCCGGGAGGATCGCAAGGATCTCTAGCCACCTGTCCTTCAGATACTTTGCTCACTTTACCTATTCCAACAATATTTTCAGCATAAACTCTGTATTCATACTCCATTCCTGGCTCCAGACCAGCAGTCTTGAAGGTCTGGTCAGTAATAAGAGACTTGTTGAGTTTCACCCACAGAATACTATTTCTCTCTTTACGTTCAAGATGGTAGCCCAAGATAGTGCTTCCACCATCATTCACAGGCTCATTCCAGGCCACCACCATGCTGTCTTTAGTGCAGGCTGCAATGGATGGTGTTCCTGGGGGTCCTGGGAGTTTATACGGATATTGAGCCACAATACACTCTGATTGGAGAACTGGACCTTTTCCATATCTGTTTTCAGCTGTGATTCTAAACTGATACTCAGAGCCAGTCTTCAGCCTGCCTGCCTTAATTTTGGTCCTTGCTAGGTTGGGAGATACAGTCATCCAGTTAGTTGTAGATGTGTCTCTCTTTTCCACAATGTAGTGTTTGATGGTACAACCACCATCATACTCTGGTGAATTCCAGGAAATGGTTACACTGTCAGAAGTGACCTCCTCCACCTTAACTGGACCGCCTGGCTGGCCTGGTTTGTCTAGAACAACAATGCCAATATCTGCAGTTGTTTCTCCTGCTGTGTTAGTGAGAGTAATACGGTAGTGTCCAACATCATCTCTACTAGCCTCTTTGACGGTGAGGTTCAGCATTGTGTCTGTTGCTCCAAAGTTTACTCTTGTAGTTCTCTTCAGAGGCTGACCATCCTTTACCCAGGATACAGCTGCTTTGGGACGTGCAACATATGGAACCTCCACTGTCAGGTCTTCTCCTGCTAACACACTGAATGTGTTGAACAACATTTTCGTAACGGGTGCAATCACAAGATCTTTTACGATCACAGGAACACCAATCTGACGTGGGTCACTTGTTCCTTTCTCATTTCTTGCTGCTACACGGAACATGTATTCTTCACCTGCATTTAGTCCACTAATAGTCGCTTCTGTTTCTTTTACAATCACAGCCTGGGACCACTTATCAGCACCCTTAGGCTGGATCTCAACAACATAACAGCCAACTCTGCTGCCACCGTCATGCTCTGGCTTCTCCCACGAGAGGGTGACACTGTTTTTGGTGACATCCTTGAGAGTAATTTTGCCAGGTGGCTGTGGTTTCTCTGACACTTTAACTGACTCCCCAGTCTCAATGGGCAAGCCAATGCCATATTCATTCTCAGCTAAAACTCTGAAGTAATAGTTGCATCCTTCCAGGAGCTGGTCAACCGTGAAGGTGGTATGATGACAGTTAGCACTGACTGTGGCATACGCTTTTCTTGTAGACTCACGTTTTTCAACAATGTAGTTCTTAACCTTGACTCCTCCATCATTCACTGGTGGATCCCAAGTCAGAGTGACAGCTTCATTAGTTACAGCAGTTATCTTCAAATTCTGTGGAGCACTTGGTGTATCAAGCACCCTGACTTGAACTGTAGCTGTCTTGGAGCCAGAACTATTTTCAACAGTAAGATTATACTTCCCACTGTCAAATCTGTTGACATTTTCAATTACAAGTGAGGTGTATGATGTTGTGCTGTCAATAGTTGCCCTCTCAACAGGTTCCCCATCTCCTTTTGTCCATTTAGTCTGAGGAGCTGGTCTGCCTCTGATAGGAACAAACAGTCTAAGTGAGCAGCAAGCTCTAAGACTGACCACTTTACGGAGCTCTGCATCCAAATCGATCTCAGGTGGGAGGAGCCTGTCCTCTGCCTTGGGATTGCCAGGTACAGATGCTGCCTCTCCAATTCCTTCACTGTTGACAGCAGAAATGTTGATCTTGTACTCCTGGTTCTCTTTCAGATTAACAATGGTGAAGGAGGTTGCAAGGAGACGTTCTTTGGGTGTAACAATGGTCCATTCCTCATCGTCCTCCTTTCCAGATGGAATGCATGTCTCCACAATGTAGCCGGTGATTTCAGAACCACCATCATACACTGGTTTGTTCCAGGCAACAGTAATTGAGGACTTGGTTGTGTCCAAGATTCTGGGGTTGCATGGAGCACCAGGCTGGTAGAGTCCATCAGTGGCCTTGTAGAATGGACTAGATGCACTTGGTGCACTAACTCCAGCAGCATTCTCAGCAATTATTCTGAATTTATATTCATGTCCAACAACAAGGCCTGTTGCCTTGAATTGTAGATCTTTGACCTTTCTCTTGTTGCATTTGACCCAGCGCAGGCCTATTCTGTCTTTTCTTTCAATATTGTAATTGGTGATGGGAGTTCCACCATCACTCTTCGGTTCTTGCCACATAAGAACCATTGAATCTTTAGTGATGGCTGTCACCTCAGGATTCTCTGGAGGATCTGGAATCCCATATGGATTGTCTGCAATAGTAGGTTCTGATTCAAGGGCCTCACCAAGTCCATACTTGTTCAGTGCTATAACTCTGAAGATGTATTCGTTCCCTTTAAGCAGCTTGGTCACCTTGTGTTGTGTAACTTGCAAGTCTGAAGCCACATTGGTCCAAACCAGTCTACTTGATTCACGCTTCTCGATCACGTATCCTTCAATCTTGGCACCGCCGTCATCTGCAGGTGGAGCCCAGGTAAGAACACAGTTGTCAGCTGTGACATTAGACACCTGAAGAGGTCCAACTGGTGGCCCAGGCCTGTCAAGGACTTTAACATTAAAGATGTGCTTCGCAAATCCACCAACATTTGTGGCAGTCAGAACAAACTCTCCTCCATCTGATCTGATGGAATCCTTGTTGGTCAGGGTGGTTGTCAATTCAGTGAACCTAACATCCAGTTTCATTGTGTTTTCCACCTCCTTTCCATTCTTGGTCCAAACCATAGATGGGATTGGTTGACCAGCAATATCAGCATCAAGCCGGAAGGACTCGCCTGCCTTTAGCAGAACAACATCCTTAAAGATGGCATCAACCATAATGCGTGGTTCGATAATGTCGTCTTTGCAGGTAATTGGGTCTGACGGCTCAGAGGGCACACTCACTGCGCCGGCTGAGTTTCTGGCTATAACACGGAATTCATAGGAGGCATCCTGAGTCAGCCCACTGACAGTAAACGCTGTCTCAATGATGTTGGTGAAATTGGCTCTGATCCAGCGACCGGTAGGCAGTTCTCTCTTCTCCACTGTGTAGCCGGTGATTTTAAAGCCACCATCATACTCAGGCTTTGTCCATTGAATAGTAATGACATTCTTGTTGACAAATATTGGCTCAGGCTGACCTGGTGGGTCAACAGGATCCAAGGCCAGAATTGGTTCGGAGGCTTTGCTGGATTTACCAATTCCAGCCATGTTTTCAGCCATGACACGGAACTCATAAGCAATGCCATCTTCAAGCCCAGTGGATTTAAAGAGGTTTCCTTTCACAATACCCTTGCTGATCTTATGCCACATGATACTGCTTCTTTCCTTCCTCTCAACATGATAACCGATGACTTCATTTCCACCGTCAGACACAGGCTCGTTCCAGCCAATCGTTATTGAGTCCTTGGTAAATGCAACAACACCAGGAGTACCAGGAGGTCCAGGTGCTTTGAATGGATAGGCAGCCACCACTGCCTCTGAGGTGATGGGAGGTCCAACACCATATCTGTTCTTAGCCTTTATTCTGAACTGGTACTCTGATCCAGTGGTTAACCGAATGGCTTTGAACATTGTGCGGATGATAGTGGAAGACAGCTCGGTCCATGTTTGAGTGGTGGTGTCTCTCATCTCCACCACATAGTTGTTGATGGGAACACCTCCATCATTCTCAGGAGTTTCCCATGCAAAAATGCAATAGGTACGAGATATCTCCACAATCTTAACTGGCCCTTTAGGTGGCCCCGGTACATCATGCACTTTAACAATGATGTTGTCTGTGACTGATCCTACGATGTTCTTTCCTGTCATGGTGTACACACCACTGTCGGCTCTGTTGCATTCATTGATGCTGAGAGTAACAGTAGCAGCTGTAGTTTCCACATTAGTTCTCTGTGTGAGTTTCAGAGCTGCTCCATCCTTTTGCCAAGAGACAGTTGGTCTAGGACGTCCTGTAACTGGAATCTCAACCTTGATGTCATCTCCTGCCTTGGCAATAACAGTCTTCTGACAGACACCACGCAGGTCGAACTCAGGCAGTGAAGTAGAGTCTCTGACAACAATGTTTTTACTCTCACGTGGAACACTTCTACCAGACTGGTTAACGGCCATCACACGGAAAATGTACTCTTCATTCTCATTGAGATTCTTCACTGAGAAATCCATGGTTTTAACTGTTGTTACATGGGCCCACTGATCAGTTCCCTTCTTCTGGGCTTCCAGGACGTATCCTGTAATTCTGCTTCCACCGTCATGCTTGGGTTTGGTCCAAGCGAGGCTCACAGAGTTCTTGGTGATATCAGTAGGAATAATGCTTTCAGGTGGAGTTGGTGCCTGGGATGCACGGATTGGATCAGAAGTTTCACATGCCTCACCAATGCCGTACTCATTCTCAGCAGACACTCTGAAATAATACTCACAACCTTCACCTAGCTCGTCAATTTTGACTGAAGTGGTCGGGCAATGTGTAATAGCAGTAGCAAAAGCCTTGCGTGTTGATTCCCTCTTCTCAATGATGTAGTTTGTAATCTTCGCTCCACCATCAATGAGAGGCATCTCCCATTGAAGTGTGATGCTTTCCTTGTCAATCTTGACTGGTTTAAGGTTAAGTGGAGGTCCAGGTGAATCCAGAACTCTCACATGTATATCAGCACTCTTCTTTCCAGTTGAGTTTTCCAGGGTAAGCTCATATTTGCCTGCATCAATCCTTGAACTCTCAGGAATGATCAACATTGTGAAGGATTCAGTACTGTCGATGACTGCACGTGGGACAGGGCCTCCCTCCTTAGACCAGGTTACTGTTGGTGTAGGACGTCCTTTGATTGGCACAAACAGTCGGATGGAGCAGCCAGCTCTAACAACAAGGGTTCTTCTCAGCTCAACATCCAGCTCCAGGTCAGGCTCAGCTGCACGCTCCACAATCTCAACCAGCTCCTTAGTTTCAGCAGGTTCACCTGCTCCCTTTGCATTAACAGCACTAATTCTGAAGTAATATTTTGCACCAGTTTCCAGCTCAGGAACAACAAACTCTGTGATCCTCAGTGGAGATGGAGTATCCTTAACCCATTCTTCTGCTCCTTCTTTCTTGTGTTCAATCACATATCCTGTGACTTCAAGTCCACCATTATCAAGAGGTTTTCCCCAGTTCAGAGTGGCTGTGGTTTTGGTTGTGTCTGTAACTCTTGCGTTGACTGGCGGTCCAGGTGGATCTGACAGACATAAAAAAAAGTGATTAATGTTTTTGTTTTAAAACTTAACTGTGTAAACTGCTGATTTTGTTTCATTAATTTGAAGCGTATGAAATCATAGGTAGTTTTCCACAGCAGGAACTTGCAGGTCATTTTAGGCTGGATCAAATCTTTGACGGTGTTTCGACCACAGGAACTGTCCCTGTAGAACCTCTTTTAGCACTCTTTTCAGGGAGAAAATAGTAAATATTCCAGAATGGATACTCCTGAGCAGTTGCAAAATTTGATTGCATGATCAGTTAAATTCGCAAGAGACAAATTCTGATTAGTTAAAGTCAGAAAGGACAACAAACACTATTTTTCTGGACCTCTCAATCTCGTCGACGGCCTGCAGTCTTCTCCTTTTTTACATCACCATTCACAACTTAAAATTATCCATGGAGGCTAACATAACAAGCCTGCAATGTTCTATTTTCTATGCAGAATTAGGTTTGCTCCCAACAACTACCATATGTTTAAGTGCACCAGCAGTTCTAAACAGAAGGCTAAAAGGGCCATTTAGGGGGTGTTCCCGTAAACGTTTGCCCCACTTCACACTGATTTCCTGCAGTGGAAAGTCACTGAATAATAATATTGAATTCTGGCAGTCCACATGGCTGTCACAGCTGAAATGCAAATTTTTACTTACAGGCAACGACTATTGTTCTGACTGTCATAGATGGTTCACTTGGCTCTCCGAAACCAGCTTTGTTCTCAGCAAGAACACGGAACTCATACTCAACACCCTCAGTGAGGCCTGTGACTTCGTAGGTGAGCTCAGTAATGGATTTCTTGGATGCCCGGAACCACCTCATACCCTTCTTCTCCTTCTTCTCAACACAGTAACCTATGATGTCACTGCCTCCATCCTCAGTAGGTCTTCTCCAAGTTACAGTTGCTGAATGTCCATTAACCTTGTCCACTTCTGGTTTAGATGGGGGACCAGGAGGACCTACATACATAGACAAAAAGAAACATATACATTAACCTGTGGTAGCCTGTAATCTCCCAGATGCAAAGAAACACATAAATTAACTGTACACACCAAATCTATCCACCATCTTGACTGCCTCAGAGTGAGATGGCTCGCTGGCTCCATACTGGTTAACAGCAGACACTCTGAAGAAGTACTCGTTGCCCTGGATGAGCTTGGTGGCCACATAGTGACAGTTGATGACCTTCTCTTCCAGGACGGTCCAGAGCAGCCGGCTAGTCTCCCGCTTCTCCAGTGTGTAATACTTAATGGGAGATCCGCCGTCCTCAGTAGGTGCTGTCCAGGTGAGAGTCACCTTTTCAGAGGAGACACCGCTGCATTCGATAGGTCCAGGAGCACCGGGAACATCCAGAACTTTGACCTTGACAGTTTCCTCCTTTACACCGAAGGGGTTGCTGGCAGTGATTGTGTACTCTCCAGAGTCTTTCCTTCCGGCATATTTGATGGACAGAGTGGAGGACGTGGCAGTCGTCTCAATGTGAACAATGTCAGAGGGCTTAAAGTACTTCCCTCCCTTTGACCAGCAGGAAGTCGGTGCAGGTTTGCCCAAAATGCTTGTGGCAGTGATGACAATAGTATCGCCGGCTCGGACGGTCAGACCCTCCATCACCTGGGAGTCGATAGCAATAGTCGGTGCCGCTGTTGGAGAAAACAGGAAACATTTAGGCTTTCATGCAGTATGCCAAGTCTCTACCTCAGTGCCATACTGTGACTGGAGGTGCTCAGAAGGGTTTAAATGTCTGCATCTCACCATATTCATCTGTGCAGATAATAGTATCTGTCTGCTCTGAGGGCGGGCTGAGAGCGCCAGCGGCATTCTTTGCCCTGATCCTGAACTCATATTTGCAACCCTCCTGCAAATCTGTGACAGTGTATGCAGGCTCCACGACATTCACGTTGTTGGCCTTCACCCAGATCTTAGAAGGCAGGTCTCGTTTTTCAACGATGTAGCCGGTCAGCCTGTGGCCACCATCAAACTGAGGCTCAGTCCACTGCAGGGTCACAGTGCTCCTGGTGATGCTGATAACATCGGGTTTACCAGGTGCATCTATTGACACAAATATAAAAAGTATGAGCGCATCGTTTCAGATTTACAGAATTAGTATTTTTTATACTTGTCCAACTCTCAGTCTTTCCAGACTTACCAATGGGATCCAAAGCCACCTGTGGATCGGTGGGAGCGCTCGGTCTGCCGATACCAGCCAGGTTGATTGCCATGACTCTGAACTCATACTCCAGCCCTTCAGTCAGCCCGGTTACTTTGTGTTCCTTCATCCTTAGAGCAGCTGGGCTTGCCCTCTTCCACAACATACTGTTCCTCTCCTTGAACTCAACATGGTAACCTGAACAAAAAACACATTCTGGTCATGATACGTACACTTCATACAGATGTGCTAAGATAAAAAGTACAAAGAATATGATAACTCCATGACATTAAGTAGCCCAACAGACAATACCTGTGATGGGGGATCCTCCTGTCTTCCTGGGGTCAGACCAGGCCAAGTAAGCTGAGTTGTGGCGCATGCTCACGATCTCAGGAGGAGCAGGAGCGTCAGGAACATCTGTTGAAAATCAGTCAGAAAAATGCCGTTTTTAAGTTCAGCACTAATTCAGGCTTTAGAAGACATCAAGCGCTGTCACTTACTGAATGGATGTTTAGCTACGAGGGGATCAGACTTCAGCCCCTCTCCAACGCCGTACTTGTTCTCAGCACAAACTCTGAATATGTACTCTGTACCCTCATGGAGGCCAGTCACCCTCATGCTGTTGGTCTCCACAGTGGAGGACACGGTCACCCACATGTTGGTGATCGAATCCCTCTTGTCCAGGATGTAGTTGGTAATCTCAGAGCCACCATCATCCTTGGGAGCTCCCCACTTCAAGGTAGCACCGTCAGCAGTAACGTCTTTGAACTTAACTGGTCCAACAGGGATGCCAGGTTTACCCACCACCCTAAAAGGAGACAAAGGAATCATTCTTAAATCTGTTTTGTGGCTCAGGTGATGGAGGGCAGTCCAACTAAACTGTGATATTTCATTAAATTCACCAAAAAGATAAGGTAAAGCAAATAAATAAATCTGATGAACTGCAGGCTGTCAACAAGGAGCCTCCAGTTTTTCCAGTGTCTGTAACACCTGTGGGCACTTGAAAAAATGATGGACATGTTGACTCCATTTTTGTTTTCAGTTCTTAGTAAACTAATAATTTAACTTTTTTTTCTTTTTTCTGACTTCTCTCTCTTTCTCCATTGTTGTTCTGTTTCCATTGAGGTGCAGGACTTTAGATTAAAGTGAAAAATGAGGCCACAGTGAGGAAAAAAGTTGACAGCAGCAAATAATGCCAAGAAACTGTTTGTAGTTCATCGGGTTAAATAGAGTCAGTGCATGAATAGGACAGTGTGATCTACTTTAAGGAAAATATTCTTCATGTTGTGTTGCAGTTTCTTCCTTGATAGTTCTGTGAATCCCACCTGATGAAGATGGTGGACTCCTTGGTTCCAGCACTGTTCCTCAGGGTGATAGTGTACTTCGAAGCATCAGTCCTCTGGCAGTCCCTGATCAGGAGGGTGGTGTTGACTGCAGAGGACTCAGCACACACCCGACCGGTGTCTGTCAGGTCTTCATCATCTCCCTTCTTCCATGAGACCTTGGGCGTAGGTTTGCCAATAAGTGGGATCTTCAGACGGACGGTGGTACCTTCTTTGGCAATGTAGCACATGTTGGGCAACTCCCTCAAGTCACAACTGGGATGAACTTCAGAGGGAAGGGAAACGTATGTTATACCCCATGTTGAACACTAAACATATTTTCTCATAGGTTTCATAAATATGGACACTTACTGATCTGGTCTTTAGCAACCACCGTCAGTTCCCTCGCGGCACTCTCTCCTGAGTCGTTTACAGCTTTGACTCTGTAGTTGTACTCTCTGCCCTCCACCAGGTCCTTGGCGCTGTACTGCATATTCTTGGATCTCATAAGCTCCTTGTACTTGTCGTCACCGTTGAGGACCTCCAGCACGTAGCAGACGATGCGGCTGCCACCATCTGTGAGGGGTTTCTTCCAGCTCAGAGTACAAGAGTCCCTGGTAACTAGCAGGGTTTTGAAGTCCATGACAGGCCCAGGCTCCTCTGGAGAAGTAAACACAAGTGAGTGTGATATTTACTAGAACAAGAACAAGTACAAAATCCAGTGGTGTATGTCTGCAGCACAGGATGCTGCATTTTGACATCATGATGAAATATCTTGTGAATTTTGCTATACAAATATGCATTGTTATTTTACCCGAAAATGACCTAAATATGCTTATTATGCAATTTGGTCAACATGCAGCACTCAGCAACCAAGGTTAATTACAGATAGGAAGTACTACTTGGCTTGAATATGTTTTCAAACTGCAAGTACCCGGGCAGAAAGTAGTATTTTAGGTGGAATTTGAGCACACTTAAGCTATCACCCAATGCAGAAGGTGGGGTTGTCATGAAAAACAAAGGTCCTAGCAGCATGCTGCTGACATAATTTTGACAAAACTGATGATTGTCTAACCTACCTGATGCTCTGACTGAGTCAGCTGTCTCGCAACGCTCTCCAGGGCCAAGCTTGTTGACGGCTGACACTCTGAAGCAGTAGGACCGTCCAGCATCGAGGTCTGGAACCTTGAATGCTGTCTTGGCGCAGCTGTTGGAGACAATGGACCAAGCCTTCCTCTCAGTGTCACGCTTCTCCACAATGTAGTGAGTGATTTCAGAGCCACCATCAATGAGAGGAGTATCCCAATAAATGGAGGCGCTGTCCTTAGTTGATTCCTTCACCATCAGGTTGACTGGTGGTCCAGGAGTGTCTGCAAAGATACAACCACACCTTTTAAAAGCATCTCTTACAATATACTCCTAAGCCTAGAACGGTTTTCTCATTTCAGTCACTTCGTTGATTATAGTCACTGCTAAGAAGCACACAGTGGAGTAATGCAAATGTGAAAAAATAAGTTCTGTACTGACCCAACACTTTGACAATGATGGTGTACATCTTCATGCCAGCCGTGCTGTCCAGGTTCAGGATGTATTTGCCAGCATCATATCGGTTCACATTCTCTGCCATCACCATGGTGTCGACACTGCTGGATTTGATGACGATGCCCTGTCGGTCCTTGATGTTGGTGTTCATTTTTGCCCAGGTGATCCTGGGAATGGGACGGCCCTTGATCTTGGCCTGCAGCTTCATGGTGACGCCAGCTTGCAGCTCCAAACCGTCCTTCAATTCGGCACTCAGCTCTGCCTCAGGAGCAACTACATTAGGACACAGAGGATGCTTTTAGTGAGGACTGCTACTGCCACAGCAGGCAGGAGATGTAAGGAAGATAAAATCTACTGGATCAATTAAATAAATGCAGTTTGACTCAAGAACAGCATGTATAGGAGCTGTTGGAGATACATTCAACATGCTGAACATCTTCCACAGCAGATGAGGAGAATATTGTGAAAAACAGACTATGGAGAAGTTGTGGAAATGTAAATAATTAAATCACTAAAGCATGTGATGCCCTGCTTTTTGTCCAGGGTTTGGAACACCTGTGGACACTTAGCAAAACACTGGGCATGCTGATTCCATTCAACTTATATAAAATTTGCTCCCCAAAAAAATGTGCTCTTTTCTGATTTGTCATTCTTTGTCATACTGCACAGACATTTCTGAGTTCTCTCTCTTTCTCTATGGTTCTTCTGTTTCCATAGAGCTGCAGGACTTTAGATTGCAGTGAAATTGAGCCACAGTGAAGAAAAATGAGACAGAGACAAAAAATAAATAAACAAGGACAAAGAAACTGCTTGGTGGTTAACCAACTAAAAAAAAATCCAGATTTGTTATGTCGATGATACTGTGTTCTACTTAATTCATTGTAATACAGAATTAAAATAAACGCAGCTCAGAAAGCCGAAGTTGTACGTACCAATGATGTCCTTGGCGACATGTTTGCCGGGTACTTCAACTGGTTCGCCGAAGCCGACTTTATTGACGGCAGTGATGCGGCACTGGTACTCTGACTTGTCGATGAGGTTCTGGATAACATAGCTAGTCTCCTGCAGGTTTCTGGGGACGTTGCAGCGAATCCAATCTGTGGTGTCAGTCCTCTTGCACTCCACCAGGTATCCAATAATGGGGCTTCCACCATTGTTGGCGGGGACGGTCCAGGTGAGACTGATGGTGCTGTGGGTGGTGTCAGTTACACTGGGATTCACAACAGGTCCAGGAGGAGCTGGGAAAGAGCACATTGATTTAGATTCCATCCATCATGCAACACAGAAAGGACTATGCAGAGGTTGGTTTTTTTTTACAGGTAATGAAGCTGATACTCACTGATGGGATTCATTGCAGTGACACCAGCAGAAGGCTCGCTAGGTTTGCCGAGCCCGGCCACGTTGACAGCAATGACTCTGAACTCGTACTCGACTCCCTCTGTGAGGCCAGTAACTTCCAGATTCCTTTCTGTCATCGGCTTCCTGTTCAGCTTGGTCCAGTTCATGTCCTTGGTTTCTTTCTTTTCCAGCATGTAGCCCAGGATGGTGGACTTTCCGTCATCGGCAGGCTCCTTCCAGCTCACCGTCATACGGTCTTTGGATACGTTGGTGATTACTGGGGCCTCACATGGGCCAGGGACAGCTGGACGTGACACCAGAGGACAGGTTTCAATTCAGACTAGGGGACACATATTTCACTTTCTTTCCTTGAGAGATAATCAGCCACATTAACAATCAAGTCATCAAAATGAATAAAATAGATGTGACTGTTTTCAGGATGCTGATTTTTAACCATTTTTAACCGAGGGCATACACTTACATCAGCGATATCAGGAATAGATAGAGCGAACACTAGGTATTTTAACTACATATTGTATATCAATTAATAGTTACCAGACCAGACCAGTTTTTAAGAAACTTTCATAAAATAAGCCTGAGCCTAAGGGTGTTTTCCTGCCACTGTCACCTTTGGGCTGCTCTGGGGGTCAGGCATATGGGTTCTGTAAAGCATCTTGAGACAATTTGAATGTAATTGACGCTATATAAATAAAATTGAATTGAATTGAATTGAATAGAAAGATATAATTTAACAAGCGCCCTCCACACTCAGCATGCTGAGCTCCAGGAGTGCTGCTCATCCCACACTACGTGGATGCTGGCTGGAAGTCATTAACCATCACAGAACTCCATCGTGTTGGCCTGTTGCTAACTGACTCACAAAGACCGAAAAAGGCCTCCCCCTTACACAATAATCAAAATTCAAACAAGCAAACAAGACACAACTTAATCACTTGAAACTACTAATTTAACAATGCGGATTCTAACATTAACGTTATTTTAGGCAAATGAGCTGCAGTCTTCCACCTTACGAAACAGTTAACCCTTTAAGCTTCAGTCAATTCCAGCCGTTTTCAGTACAAAAAATCGCTAATATTCTATTTTTAAATAAAAAAAATTACGAAAAATACGGGGAATATTGGACGCGCATCGGGAGGTGCATTTCCTTGAAAACGACCGATTCGTGGATTTTATACCGACTTCAGGACATGTTTTGGATAAAATAGTTTACTGGCTTGTGTCATCTGGATGTCCAAGGTTGGATTATGGCCGTTTTTTGTGGAATCTTTTCATCTGTGTGTAATAATGAACCCAGAAATGTGAGTCGCGCTGTGTGCGTTGAAGCCGTGTATAGAGAACGGATGGATGAATATTTGTTTTTGTCGGACAAATGTGTTTTTCTCACCCGCTGTGGTAATCACATCTGAAAGTGGTTTATACCGGCGGATTCATGAGAATCTAAGCTTTCCATCGGCGTATAGTGTTTGTATAATCGCGTTTGCAGCCGTCGGACATTCTTGAAATTCCTATGCAAATTAGTAGGTGTACCGCCGGCAGTACACCTACGACGCACTGAAGCGTAAAGGGTTAAAGGCTCCACGTGATTAAAAAAACACCGGGTGCTACAAATAATGACCAACATGTCTTCGGCTATCAGTGTCCCTCGTCTTCTAATTGGTTAAATTACGATCTGCATTCAATTAATGTTGAATCATTAACATCCCTACCTCAGACATCAATAACATATTTCAAATTTGAAATAAGCAACCAAATCTGTAATCTGTGATGAGAATTGTAGCAAACTGTAGCACTGACTGCTAAAGTCTTTCACTTCTGTTAATGTTGTCATGTCGTGTATGAACTCAGACAAAATGCTGGTGGTAACTCACTGAATGGGTTCTTGGCGATGACAGGGTTGGTGATCAGGGGGTCTCCAACTCCCCACATGCTTTCAGCACGGATTCGGAACTGGTACTCATGACCTTCAATTAGCTTCCCTACATTCAACTCAAGAACGTCACCCTTGATCTTGGCAGAGACCTGGGCCCACTCAGCTCTGCTGGTCTCACGCTTGTCAACTATATAGTTATGAACAGCGGCACCGCCGTCCTTCAGAGGAGGCTGCCAGGACAACTTGATGCTGGTTGCCAACACTTCAACGTATTTGGAACTGGCAGGAGGCCCGGGCACATCTAAGGAGACAAAGAATTTAATGTGACTACAGTCTGTAGATAGGGTTAACTAGCTAGCTGACAACATTCAGTATCCTGGTACAGTTTTAGCTGATATCCATGATGAGAAAACAATGATACTTACCAAGGACGACGACTTGGATCTCAGCTGTCTTGGAGCCGCTGGCGTTGTCAGCCGTGATGGTGTAGGTTCCTGTGTGCTCCTTGGTCACAGCCGTCATCTCCAGCTGGAAGTGATGCCTCTGCTGGGTGATTACCTGGCCCTCTCCTGACTTCAGGCTGTCATCACCTCTCTTCCAGGTCACTCTGGGCATGGGCTTGCCGAAAACGTCAGCCTCCAGGAGGATTGTGGTTCCAGCCTTAACCTTCAAACCCTTCTGCATCCTGGCATTAAGCTCTATCCTTGGAGGAACTGCATTTTGAAAAGATAAGGTGAATAAATACACAGCTCAGGTACATTGGCTTATGAGCATGGACATAAGGGCTTTAAGTCAAAACCTCTTACCGTTCTCAGCACAGACCAGGACTGGGTCTGTTGGCTCTGAGGGTTTGCTCATGTTGACAGCAGTTTTGGCAATTACTCTGAACTGGTACTGCAGGTCTCTTTCCAAGCCAGTCACTGTGTACTCCTCTCTTGGCACATTCTGGCTGCTGGTGTTACAGCGTATCCAAGTGTCTCCTGGCACTCGCAACGCCTCAACATAGTAGCCAATGATCTTGCTTCCACCATCGTTCTTGGGACGGGTCCAAACCAGAGTGACAGAATTCTTGGTTACATCCAGGATTTCAGGTTTGCCCGGAGTGTCTGTGACACAAAAAAGACAAATGAGTCAAAGTAAGAAACACATTTAAATAAATAAAATAAAGTCTGTTTCACAGGTGTTGGAGGCAAACTTACCGACTGGTGTTCTGGCAGTGACAAAGTCGGTCTTCTTGCTTGGCTTGCCCTGGCCAGCACGGTTGATGGCGGATACTCTGAAAGTGTATTCCAGGCCCTCGATAAGGCCAGCACATGGGTACTCAGTGGTGCGGACAACAGTGTCGTTGGCCTTCACCCACAGCAGGCTGTTCCTCTCCTTACGCTCAATGTAGTACTCTGTAATGGGGCTGCCGCCGTCGCTCTCGGGTTTATCCCAGGCCAAGAACATGCAGTCCTTGTTGGTCTTGTTGATGTGACAGTTGAGCGGCTCGCTGGGAACATCTAGTGACATAAAAACAAATAAAATTAGTGTTCTGAATTAGATACAGACCTGTAATAATAAAAAAGGTCAGTTTTAGATCTAACCTTCAATCTTAGGTATATATGTAGCATTTCATTTAAACTTACCAAAGGGGAACTTGGCGACCATCCGGTCAGACTGAATGGGGTCTGACACACCGAAGCGGTTCTCAGCACGTATGCGGAACACATACTCCTTCCCAGGGATAAGCTTTCCTAGCCTGCAACTGGTCTTTGAGCAAGAAGACACGGCAGTCACCCAGTCACCTCTACTAACATCACACTTTTCCACCACGTAGTTGGTGATATTGCTGCCTCCATCCTCCAGTGGTTTGTTCCAGGACAGGGAGCAGGCGTCAGAGTCAATGTCACTGATCTCCACAGGGCCCTCAGGAGGACCAGGGATGTCTGCAATACACAAAAAAGTTTGCTGTGTCGTGTTCAATCTCTGTTGTTGAGTCTTGAAATGTAAATTCATTTATTGTTCCCCTATGATCACGTCGTATGTGAGACTGACCTCTGATGATGATCTTCAGAGCCTCGGACACCTTTGCAGAGCTGTTCTCAGCCACTAAGCTGTACTCTCCAGTGTCAGTCCTCGACACGTCTTTGATGATCAGGACACACATGTTTCCGGACTGATGCACAGCCAGACGGCTGGATGGAACCACAGCATCCTCACCACGTATCCACTTGCAGGTCGGGGAAGGTTTTCCTGAAACCAGTGCCTCAACTCTGAGCTTGGCTCCGGCTCGGGCGCTCGCTGTCTCTGGCATGACGATCTTTGGCTCCACTGCAGGTGATGAAAAGAGAATTTGACTAAGGCTTGAGGAAGCTATGAGCAGGTAACAAATGCTGGTAATGTTTAGTATTTTATCTAGATCCTACATGTTACTGTCATCAATGTTCACTATTTTGAAATAATCCTGATTATGAAATACATGCAGAGATGAAAAAAAACTGCATAAAACTAAAACAAGATCTGTTACTATTGAGACATGCTGACATACACATCTGTTCCTTGATCTCCACTGGCTGTCTGGTCTCTGTGAACAAGCTCAGGCCCATGATGTTCTTGGCAGCCACTCTGAACCGGTACCTCTTGCCCTCCTTCAGGCCACTGACACTGATTGTCAGACCTTTAACTGTGGTGTAGGCATTCCACAATTCTTTCTCAGGTTCTGCCTCCTCTTCGTCTTCTTTGGGGGGAGGAGGTGGAGGTGGTGGAGGAGCCTCTTCTCCTTCAGCAACCTGTTATAGAGGGAGGTTGTAGATTGATTCAAACTCTTTAAAAAGAGAGTCTGACTTGCAAAGTATACACATAAAATGACAATGAGGGTAGTTTATTTTTTAGCACATACAGTTTGACAGAGCAACAGACTGACAGAGGGGAATCACTGTTGTCAAATGACAAACCTCCACAGGTGCTGGTGGCTGCGGAGGAGGTTTGACCTCGATGTATTCAATCACATAACCATCTATCTTGGCACCGCCATCTCGCAAGGGCTTCACCCAGCCAACCATGGCACTGTTTTTAGTGATCTCCAGAACATCGATCTTCTGACAAGGATCTGGTTTGCCTGAAATAGGAAATCACATGTTGATGTTCAAGTTAGGGATGATCCAAGCCCAATCCCAAAAACATGGCCAGTATTGGCAGAAAACTAAGCCCTAAGATTCTGTGTTTACATCTGTTGTCACACAGTAGCATTGAATAGACCACAGCAAGAACTGTTCCATATGTCAATTAGAAAGAAGAACACTGCTGTTGTTTATTCCAACTTGATTGAACACTTGTGCACTGGCCACAGGGTATTAAGCCTCAGTTTTGGTCATGGTGGTTCTGGACCAGCTAAACTGCCACAATGCTCTGCTTGCCAAAATGGAAGTGCCCATTTTCACCAGTCACTACAGTATTAATCAGTAAGTAGCTCCATCTGGTGGTGCAACCAGGTACTCCAGCTGATCCACGATACTTGAAGTGTATATTATTTAGGGAAATGGTATTGGGTAAGTGCTTCTAACGACTGATGAGCACAGAGGGCAGCTATAGTCTTTGAGTTCTTAGTTGAATTGTCACATTTTGTAACTGAGAGATGATACGTACTGACAGGATCCGAGGCCAGGTAGGACGTAGGCGACACTCTGGGAACTCCAGAGCCATACTCATTGACTGCTGTGACTCTGAAGTAGTACTCAGTGCCTGGCATTAGATTGTTGACTTTGAAGGGAATCTTATCCAGTGCGACTTCGGCCTTCACAGTTGCCCATGTCTTGCGGTCGATCTCACGTTTCTCGACGATGTAATGTGTGATGTCGCTGCCCCCGTTGTTCTCTGGGGGACTCCAGGACAGCATGGCAGATGTCTGTTTGATGTCTGTGGCTTCCAGGTTCATCACTGGTCCAGGAGTGTCTGTAAGAGAAAATACATTGAAATTCTGATTTAGTGTTTTTGTGATTTACTAAGGATTTTTCAATTCAGTTAGTATTTTTTTATATAGCTCCAGTTCATAATATATGCCACCTATATGTGCTTCACGTAGTTTGGTGAAACCTTCCAAAATCATACAGAGAACCAAAAAATCCTAACTTTCCTTTGGATTCCTTTTAAGCAGCACTAAAGAACAGTTTTTTACAGCATGATAAACAAATAAATGCAGGACTCACCCAGAACCTTAACATTGACAAACACAGCTTTCTCTCCAGCAGGGCTCTGCAGAGTCAGGCAGTATTTTCCAGAGTCGTCACGGGTGCTGTCAGGAATGACCAGGAAGGTCATCGTGTCGATAATGTCCACTTTACCCTTCCTGACCACATTATCAATACCCATCCTCCTCCAAGTGACTTTGGGAGGCGGTCTTCCTCTGATGGTGGCACAGAGTCTGATGGGGCATCCAGCTCTAACAGTCAGTCCCTGTTTCAAGTCAGCATCCAAATCAATCTCTGGCGCCTCTGTTGGAACAAACAGTATAAGTTTACTTGACATTATGAGCACAGACCACAGTTTACTGCTAAAACCATCTAAAGTTCAATGAAGTCCTCACCCAGGATCTCTCTGGGGATCACAGCACCCTCCAGGTCGCAAGGCAGGCTCATACCCACTTGGTTCTGGGCAGACACTCTGAATTCATACACAAGCTTCTCATCCAGACTTGAGACTGTAAACTCGCACACAACCAGCTGAGCTGCCACGTTACACCTCTTCCAGCCATCGTCTCCCTTCTTGGCGGATCCCTGTGCTCTCATCTCCACCACGTAGCCAATGAGGGGAGCTCCACCATCAGACACTGGCTTGGTCCAGCCCAGAGTGATGGTGGATTTGGAGCTGTCTAACACCTTCAGGTTAGTGGGAGGTGCAGGAGGCTCTGTAAAAACACATAAAGGTGTGTGAAGAAACTGGTTTGATCTGTACTAACAGTATTAAACACACTGTAGATATTGTTGTAACATACCAACAGCATCCTTAGCAGTTATGGCACGTGAAGCCTTGCTGGGGCTGCCAATGCCAATTTCATTTACAGCCTTGACTCTGTACTGGTAGTCATGGAGGGGCAGCAGTCCAGTAACTGTGAAACGAGTTGAAGGGATCGGATCTTTGTTGACAGGGGACCACCTGACAGCGTGTTCCTCTCTCTTTTCCAGCAGATATCCAGTGATGGGCTTTCCACCATCTTTTTCAGGCTCAGACCACTGAACAGTCATCTCTTCCTTGCTGATCTTGGTAACTTCTGGTGCTTCAGGAGCATCAGGTACGCTGAACTGGGTGCCAGCAACAATGGCCTCACTTTGTACTGCAGGTCCAGGACCCATCTTATTCTCAGCTCGGACTCTGAAGATATATTCGTTACCCTCAATCAGACGGGTGACATTAGCTTTGTTGGTGATGACAGCATTGGAGTGGACCGACCAGACTCCTCTCTTGGTCTCACACTTCTCAATAATGTAGTTGTAAATATCACAGCCACCATCGTCCTCTGGGACTTCCCAGGTCAGAATGCATCTGTCAATGGTGATACCAGACACCTTAAGATCCCTGATGGGGCCGGGTCTATCCAGAACATTGACCTTAGCGTGAGCAGAGCAGGTTCCTGCACTGTTTGAGGCAGTAACAACATATTTACCGCTGTCAGTCCGTCTGGCACCGGTAACAAGCAGCTTAGAGAAGTCTGCACCAGTTTCAATCTGAAGCCTAGGGCCCTTCCTGATCTCCGCTGTGCCCTCATCCTTGGTCCATTTGACATCAGGCTGGGGTTTACCCTTCACGGTTGCCTCAATGGGAATGGAATCTCCTGCTTTCACCACAAGGGTTCCATCCAGTTGAATCTTGATCTCAGGCTCCACCAGCTGTTCCTTAACTAGGACTTCAGCAGTGGTAACCCAGTTGCTCTCACCTCCCTCATTCTTTGTCTGAACTCTGAACTGATATATCTGGTTTTCAATGCACCTGTCAGCCATGAAGTAGGTCTCCTTGATGGCTCCCTTGTGAATCCTCTCCCACTCCTCAGCTTCCTTTGGTTTCTTTTCAACATGATAAGCCAGGTTACGACTGCCACCATCATAGTCTGGCTTCTTCCACTTGAGGAAGCAGAAGGTCTTGCCAATCTCAGAGATTTGGAAGTCAGTCGGTTCACCAGGCTTCTCAATGGGATCAACTGCCAGCACTGGTGCCTTGGTCTCAGTGGGTGGACCAGCACCAATCTTGTTTTCAGCGCTTACACGGAAGAAGTACTCGCAGCCCTCAGTGAGAGGAGCCTTCATCAGACGCTTTGTGCAGTCACTGGACACCACCGTCCATCCTCTCTGGCTTGGCTGACGGCACTCCACAATGTACTGAGTGATCTCACTACCTCCGTTGTCCTCAGGGTTCTCCCAGGATACCATGCAAGAATTTTTGGTCACATAAGCTACTTTAAGGTTCTGGCAGGCTCCTGGTGTGTCCAGGACATTGACAATAATAGTAGCCTGTGCCTGCCCACTGCTATTCTTGGCAACAATGGCATATTTACCGTAGTCTGACCTGACGGCTTCATTGATGACAAGCTCACACAGAGGATAGTTGTTGTTAATCTCGGTGCGCTTGTCCCGGGACAAGGCTCTGGCATCCTTGGACCATGTGATCTCTGGATCTGGTCTGCCTTTTACTCTAGTAATCAGACTGATGATCTGACCAGCCCTGACTGTCAGAGAGTCACGGCAGGACACATCCACAACAACTTCAGGTGGCACCAGGATGTCCTTTGCCAGGATCGTCTCAGCCAGCTCCCTGGGTTCACTGTCTCCAACCTTGTTGGTGGCTCGGACGCGTATTCTGTACTCCAGTCCTTCAATGAGACCTGGCACTCTGTAGGCACACATCTTAATGAGGTCCTTGTTTATTCTGTCCCACTGGGCAGTTCCTGACTTTTGAGCTTCCACAACATAGCCTAGAATGGGGCTGCCTCCGTCTCTGGTAGGCTTGGTCCAGCAAATGTCAGCATAGGACTTACTCCAGTCCTTCAGCTTTAGATTGCCTGGGGGTCCAGGTTTGGTGATGGCACGAGTGGCCTTAATGGGGTCGGAGGTGAGAGACGGCTCGCTGATGCCAGCAATGTTTTCAGCAAACACTCTGAACTCATAGGTATTGCCTTCAAACAAGCCAGAGACTCTGTATCTAAGGTCTAGTACAGGAGTTTTGTTGACCCTTATCCACTTTCCGGTCATTTCTCTGCGCTCAATCACATAGCCACTAATGGGACTTCCTCCATCGTGCTCAGGCAAGGCCCATTCCACTGTTACAGCATTTTCTGTGATATCTGAACACTCAGGCGGGCCTGGTGGACCAGGAGGGTTGAACATGTGTTTGGCAATAGTTGGAGGACTCTCCAGCCCGGCACCAATGCCAATCTTGTTCTCTGCACGAACACGGACAATGTATTCTCGGCCCTTCTCCAGTCTGGACACCTTAGCCTTGGTACTGATGCCACTGGAGCTCACAACAGACCAGGGCTCCCACGGCTTCTTCACATCCTTTTTCTCCACCACATAGTTGGTGAGGGGCGTGCCACCATCATCCTTGGGTGCTCTCCATTGGATCATCATGTGATCAGGGGTGACCTCCAAGATATTGATAGGTCCAATGGGGGGACCTGGAAGATCCAACACAGTGACATGAAGAGCAACGGTCTTGCTGCCTGCAGGATTGGACACGGTGAGGATGTACTCTCCAGTGTCTCCTCTTTGACTCTCAGGGATGCTGAGGATGGTTGTGGATCCAGCAGTCTCAATATGATAACGGCCCTCCGATGCGAGCTCCTTGCCATCACTCATCCACTTGGCAGTGGGAAGGGGGATGCCTGTCATCTTGGCTGGAAGAGCAATTGGACTGCCAGCTTTGACAACGAGACCTTCAATAAGCTTCACATCAACTTCGATAGTGGGTGGCACTGAAGAAAACAACAGCAACAGTTAGCATCTTTTCAGGACTGTACATGAGATTGTGAGCCGCATTCACAACAAAAACAACCTAATAAAAATCTTACATGTCTTCTCCTGGCAAGTGACGGGAACGCTGGTGTCAGGACGACTTATACCGATAGCATTCTGAGCTTTGACCCTGAAGCGGTAAGTCTTGCCCTCAACAAGGCCTGTGACGTGGCTGTGGTTATTGCTCACGGTCTTGAAGGTAACCCAGTCAGTCTGTCCTTCTTCCTGGTGTTCCACGATGAAGCCAGTAATTTCACTTCCTCCAGTGCGGTCAGGCCATTCCCACGCCAACCACACCTCTGTCTTTTCTGCGTCAGTATGGTGCAGGTTCTTGGGTGGGCCGGGAGGATCTGAAAGGTGTTCGCAAAAGGAAAAATAATTGCTTATTATTAGTGGATTGAAATTTCAGACCATTTTTGCAGATGACAGGGCAAATTACTAAAAGATTCTCATTATTTTACAGTAAATTGACTTGAACTTTTACTCACAGAGAGGATCGACAGCCTTGACAGGTGTCTTGGTCACAACAAAATCACTCCTGCCAAACTGGTTCTCAGCAGCCACCCTGAACAGGTACTGAATTCCCTCCATCAGGTACATGGCCATCAGACTCAGCTTCTTATTGGCTGGAGCAACAGGCACCCACTGGTCAGCTGCAACATCCTTCTTCTGCACAACATAGTGTGAGATGACGGCTCCACCGTTATCCTCTGGAACCTTCCAGGTCAGGTAGGCAGACTCGCTGGTCACCTCAGAGATCACCAAGTCTCTGGGAGGAGAGGGCTTGTCTGGTGGAGACAGAAGTAGGTCAGAGGAACACTCTCACGTTCTGAATTCAACAATCAATTGTCTGCATTGATGGACATTTCACTTACTTAGCACAAGCACAGCAACAGTTGCTGATTTCTTTCCAGCGGCATTCTCCACAGTGAGGGTATAATTGCCAGAGTCTGCACGGACGCACTTGGGAATGAAGACCTTGCTGCCAGAGGCGGTAACAGCAACAGTGATGTGGGAAGGAACATCTCCATCATTCTTCTTCCAGCTGACAGTGGGAGTTGGCACACCCTTAATGGTGGCACTCAGTGTGATGTCAGTGCCCAGCATAGCCAGGTGGTCACGAGACATGTTGGCATCCAGCAGCAACTCTGGCTCCTCTGTGGAAGGAAAACAAGAAATTCACTGACTTTAGTGGATCTATGTTTTATATGCAGATGTACTAATAGCTGAGGCTCCAGTGGTAGAGCAGGTTGTCCACTAATCACAAGGTTGGTGAGTAAAACCAGCACCCCTCCACATGTTGAAGTGTCCTTGGCCAAGACACTGAACCCAAAGCTGCTTTCAATTGCATGACAGCTCTGTCACCACTGGTGTCTGAATGAGTGAATGAGCGACACACTGCAAAGCCATATGAGTACCACTAAGGTAGAAAAGTGCTATGAAAGTAAAGACCATTTACCATATTACATACTGTGGTTGCAAATTCTGCAAAAAATGTAGGATAATTTTTTACTTTGAAATGTTTTACCAAGCCATTATAATGAGCTAAATTTAACCAGTCATAAGTGATCCCTTTACCAAGTCTGTCGTGCACTTTGACGGTCTGTTTGACGTAGGATGGGTCAGATCTGCCAGCAGCGTTGACGGTAAAGATCCTGAAGTTGTACTCCTGTCCATCAGCCAGGCCCGTCACCACATAATGGAGGTCAGGGCACTGCTCTGGGGTTTCGTTAGCCTGAATCCATTCCACGGCTCCAGGCTTCTGGTACTCAACTATGTAACCAAAGATTCTGCCCTTTCCATCATGGCGAGGCATCTGCCACTTCAGGCTGACAGAGTCCTTGGTCTTATCATAGGCCTCAGGAGTTACTGGAGGGCTGGGACGCACTGTGACAGGAAAGAGGGGACAGTCGGTTAAAACTTGTCTCTATTAGGGATGCACATTTTGGACAATTTTCATTACTGACAATCAGCAATGTTCTCAATGAATAACTGTGAAATCAATAACCCAAATTGAGTACAGTGAATATTACACCAAATGCTAACATTGCTCTTTGTGACAACAGAATGTGACAAAGGCAACTGAAATTACTTTGTTGCTTGTACCATGAGGCTATGCAAACATTATCCTGGCAGCCAAAAACCATCACACAAGTCTTTGTCATGGTGCCCTTTAGTAGCTAAAGCCCCAGAATGCGCTCTGCTTGATGGCATGAATTGCCCACAGTTGGAGTGACTACCTAATCTGTTCACTACAGTATTAAACAGTAAAAGGCTCCACCTGGTGGAACAACCAGGTACTACAGCTGATCTACAATGTATTTTCTGACATGCAAGTGTATCATCTTCTGACTTATTAGTTAATATAGTTTAATCATTAGAATTTTGAGCAGCAGTTTATCGGTTTACAGTTAACCATTACCATCCCTAGTCCTAAGCCTTATTGGACAAAAAAAACTTGAATAATAAAAACATGGTGACAATTTTATTTTCATTGGTTGGTGTCACACTGACCAATGGGATCTTTGGCAAGGATGGGTTTGGAGGGGACACTGGGATCTCCAGTTCCCAGTTCATTCTCAGCCATCACTCTGAACTCGTACTCGCAGCCCTCTACCAAGTCCTGGACTCGGAACTGAGTGGCCGGGTACAGTGGGTCTCTGGTGGCTCTGGACCACCTCTTGGCTCCAGTCTCCCTCTTCTCCAGGATATAGTTGGTGATGGGCTTCCCGCCATCCCGGGGCCGAGTCCACAGCACCAGAGCATTGGTGGCATACACCTCCCTGACTGTTGGCATCTCAGGGGCCTCAGGGACTCCTGCAGGGTGAAAAAACAGGTTTTATCTCTTGAAGAATGTAGCATTGGAAATACACACATTTTATTTGCACTGGCATGCTATTAATTGGTGTATCCAGAAAACTTTTGGCGGTAATCTTTGGAAGTACTAACTATTCAGTGTAAATTACTGGCCGAACTGAAGTAATTTTCTTTAATTAGACTTTCTATGGAGACTGATCTGTGAAGAATGTTAAATCACTGGACTTTCTGTTGGAATATTGACCAGAACTTACTGAAGAGATCTTTGGCTCGCATCTCCTCAGACTCCAGAGGGTCACTGATGCCGTACATGTTCTCAGCAGAGATCCTCATGATGTACTCCCTGCCCTCTGTCAGTTTGGGAATCTGAGAAAAGAAACCACAACATCGAAACATATCTGTACCTCTGAATAACCCTTCCACTGGATCTCTAGAAGCCATGACCACATACAAATGGACCTACCTTGCAGGTGGTCTTGGTTGTGGCAGATGTTACTGTGGTCCAGATGTCTCTATTAACATCTCTCTTCTCGATGATATAGTTGGAAACGTCCACGCCCCCACTGTCCAAAGGAGGCTTCCAGGAGATTACCATGTACTCCCTGTGCACCTCCTCAAACACTACGGGGCCAACAGGAGGAGTCGGGCGGTCTGTGAGGAAGAAAGCAATGATAATAAGAAGGGATGAAGCATCTGTGTTGAGAACAAACATCCCTGCATTATTCAGAAGATTTTAGCTTTATCAGCCCTAGATTACAGTCTCCATACCTACAACCGTGACATTGGAGACACCCTTCCTGGATCCAGTGCTGTTCTCCACAACCACCACGTATCTGCCGCTGTGCTTGCGCTCAGCCTTCATCAGGCCCAGCGACATGGTGGTCAGCGTGTTCTTGAACATGATGTGTTTGTCGGCCTTAAGCTCCTCATCGTCTCGGTACCAAACGATGGACGGGCAGGGTTTGCCAGTGTAGCGGCCCTGCAGCAGGCAACTCTCTCCCACACGAATGATGATCTTATCACGGAAGTCCAGCTCGATGGTAGGTGGCTCTGCAAGGATGGAAAATGGAGGCAAAGTCAAAGGACACAATACACAAAGGATTCTCTAATTGTTTCTATGCCAAGCGTATGAAAAGACTCGGGGATTTGTTTAAATAACCCACTTATCTTTTTATCTGTTTTTTGTTTTCTTAGTTGATCTTCCTTTTAGTACAGTGCCTATCATAAGTACTCACCCCCTTTGATGTTTTACCCTTTTATTGCTTTCATAAATCAATCATGCCCAATAAAATTTGGCTCTCTTCACACAAAAATTTATTGGAAAAAACTCTTTAATGTCAAAGTGAAAAAAAATTATATCAATAAAAATAATTGTTTGCATAATTATTCACCCCCCTTTTTAATTTAATGGTCTAATTCAATAGAGGTCCATCAAATTGTTGCCAATAGTCTCACAATCAGTGAAATGAAGATCAGCTGAGTGGTGTGGGTGTGTTTCAAGTGATTGAGTTGTAAAACACCTGTCTGAAGGGTCCAGAGAGCGGTTGATCAGTATTCCTGGCTACCATTACACCATGAAGACAGAAGAACACTCTAAGCAACTCAGGGAAAGGGTTACTGAGAAGTACAATTCAGGGGATGGTTACAAAAACATTTCCAAGGCACTGAACATCCCCCGGAGTTCAGTGAAATCAATTATCAAGAAATGGAAGGAACATGGCACTTGTGTGAATCTGCCTAGATCAGGCCGCCCTCGTAAACTGAGTGACCTACAAGTAGGAGACTAGTGAGAGAAGCCACCAAGACCCTACAACTACTCTGAAGGAGTTACAAGCTTCAGCTGCTGAGATGGGAGAGACTGTGCATGTAGCAACTGCTGCCCGGGTTCTTCACCGCTCAAAGCTTTATGGGAGAGTGGCAATGAGAAAGACACTGTTGAAGAAAAGTCATGTTAGATCTGGACTAGAGTTTGCCAAAAAGCACATGGAAGACTCCATGGTCAAGTGGAAGAAGATTCTTTGGTCTGATGAGACCAAAATTGAGCTTTTTGGCCATCAGACAAGACGTCATGTTTGGAGGAAACCAAACACTGCACATCACCAAAAACACACCATCCCCACTGTGAAGCATGGTGGTGGCAGCATCATGCTGTGGGGATGTTTCTCAGCAACTGGACCTGGAAGGCTTGTAAAGATAGAGGGCAGAATGAATGCTGCAAAATACACTGAAATCCTGGGGGACAATTTTTTCAGTCTGCAAGAGAACTACGTCTTGGGAGAAGATTTATTTTCCAGCAAGACAATGATCCAAAACATACTGCAAAAGCTACACAGGAATGGTTAAAAAAGAACCAGGTAAATGTTCTGGAGTGGCCGAGTCAAAGCCCAGACCTCAATCCTATAGAGAATTTGTGGCTGGACTTGAAAAGGGCTGTTCATGCCCGATACCTGCACAACCTGACAGAGCTTGAGCAGTTTTACAAAGAAGAATGGAGCAAAATTGCAGTGGGCAGATGTGCAGACTGACTGAGACCTATCCACACAGACTCACTGCTGTGATTGCAGCCAAAGGTGATCTACTAAATACTGACTTGAAAGGGGGGAATAATTATGCAAACAATTATTTTCATTTATATAATTTTCTTTCATTAACATTACTTTATAGAAATCTGTTTTCACTTTGACATTAAAGAGTTTTTTCCAATAAGTTTTTTGTTAAAAAAGCAAAATTTTATTGACCATGATTGATTTATGAAAGCAATAAAAGGGTAAAACATCAAAGGGGGTGAATACTTATGATAGGCACTGTACATATTTTTATGATTATTTACTTAAAATATGTGTCTGTATTTATATACTGTATTTAGGTATCTACAGCATGTACCTATGTGCATACATATGTACCTTTTTACATCTTCTTCTCCCTTTTTTCTATTTTTATTCTTTTTTTATATGACTATATAAATGAGGAAAAAATAATAATCTTTAGGAGTATTTTGGAGCTAACTTTTGAATTAGTGGAAACAATTAGTAACCATAGATAAATGAAGGCCTGACATGGTGGGAAATTATCGTGGAGTCCAACAGGGGTCTATTTTAGGTCCCCTACTAACCATTTTACTTCTTACTGCGCTTCTTTTACAGGAGAACATTTTTAACCATGTATTGCTGAGACAAATTCTAAACTAAAATAGTTGAAAAGCTGAAAATAGAAATCTTAAATTACTTTTCACACACTCTCAGTGCTACCTGTTACAATATTGAAAACAGCTCACCCAGTTCATCCTTGCAGGTGATTGGCTTGGTGCAGAATGATGGTTTGCTAGGTCCAACCTCGTTGACAGCAATGACCCTGAACTCATAGGTGTCACCCTCCCTAAGGCCATCATAGGTGTACTTCCTGTCCATCAGCTTCTCCTTCGTCAGCCTGGTGAACTTGTCTTTGCCGATCATGCGTGCCTCCAGGATGTACATTGTAATCTCAGAGCCACCGTCAAACTTGGGCGCCTTCCAGGAGACGCTGATCAAATCCTTGGTGACCTTGGTGACCTCAAGCTCCTCTGGACGGTCTGGTACACCTGAAGGAAAGACAAAAACCCAGATGTTCTGACATCCTCCTCCTCTCATCTTTATTGCAGTGATGCCTTTCTCCACCAGCAGTTATTATGTTTGCCTGTTCAAACTCACCGACTGGTTCCTTGATCATGATCTCAGCTGCAGTTTCCACGAAGGGTCCAACACCAATAGCGTTTTCAGCAGCCACTCTGAAGAAGTAGGACTTTCCGGGAGTAAGGCCATGAGCCACAGCATTCTGTCTGCTGGCAGTGAAGGAGAGCGAGGTCCAGGCCTTGCGTTCAGCTTCACGCTTCTCAATAACGTAGTGGCTAATGGGAGAGCCACCATCGTTCTCAGGGAAGAACCAGTTGAGCTTGCAGGAGTCGATGGTGAGGTTTTCTGCCATGAGGGGGATGCCTACAGGCCCAGGGACATCTAAGGGACGACACAGCTTAGATTAATAAAAACAAATAACAGTCTTTACGTGGTTTTGAGATTTAAAAACTGTGTCTTACCGAGAACTTCAACGGTGACATTCTTTGTCTTTTCCCCTCCAGCATTCTTGGCGGTCAGAGTGTAGACTCCAAGGTGTCTCCTGATGCAGTTTTTGATGACCAGAGATGAGCTGATGGCTGTCGTTTCCACTTTAGCTTCAGGAGGCAGTGCTGCCCCATCTCTGCTCCAGGTGATGTCTGGGGTCGGTTGACCAGACACATAGGCAATGATGCGGATCACACCGCCAGCGTGGACCACCATTCTCTCCTTCACAGAGGCATCCAGATCAACTTCAGGTGCAACTGGAAGACAGAAACTCAATATTACAGCATGGTAGTTTTATACGCCTTTGAGGTTATCGCTGGGAGACATCCAGACTAACTTACTGGTTCTGTCATTGACCTCAAGCACCTCTGGGACTTCGCCAGGCTCACCATTACCGGCAGCGTTGAAGGCAATCACCCTGAACCTGTACTGACCACCAGTCTTTAGACCAGCAATCACCAAACGAGTGCCACGAATTTCAGTGTCCTTGGCCTGAAAAACACAAATATGTGAGTTTCTAAGTTCACTCTTAGTACAGACCATCTCTAAAACTGAGTGATCGATAGACTAATCAATCTTTAAAATGTTTAATCTGATAGAAATGTGAAAGTCTGTCAAGGTGGATGAGCTTCTGCTCTCAACAGTCCTGCCTGTTTGTTGAATGTTGATTCATTAAAGTCATATTTTCTGACTTTTGTATGATCATGTAATGTGGCTCTCACCTTGACCCAGGCTTCTGTGCCCTCCTCTTTGTGCTCCACCCAGTAGCCAAGGATCTTGGAGCCTCCGTCCTTCAGTGGAGGGATCCACTCAAGATCCACCGTGGACTTCGTCCAATCAGAAATCTTTGGAGTAGGAGGAGACGGTGGGGCTACGAAAGGAAATAAGCAGGTAAATAACATCCTGCTCCATGTATGTAAAATATAAACTGTGATGAGACCAGAGTGTAGCTCTTACAGATGGCGTCCCTGGCGAAGATGGGATCTGTGGGTGGACTGTTGAGTCCAGGACCAGCGGCATTGATGGCGCAGACTCTGAACAAGTACTGGGAGCCCTCGATGAGCCCGCTGACCACGAATGTCTCGCCCATTCCCATGGGACGGATGGGGTCACGGGTGACACGGGTCCAGCGTTTGCCCGTTGTCTCTTTGCGCTCCAGCCAGTAGCCGGTGATCGGCGTGCCGCCATCATCCTCAGGCTCCTCCCAGTTCAGGGTCATGGAGTCCATGGTGATGTTGGTGACTGTCGGCTTCTCACACTGACCAGGTACAGCTGCATGAGCACACAGGTGAGGAGATTACAGCTGTCACTTTTAAACAAGGGAATACATTCACAGATTGATCGGAAAATAGCATTAATGATGTCAGTCATCCAGCTCTTGGTAATCCTAGGAACCTATAAGAAAAGTCCAACAGAGTTCAGTCAAAACCAACCAGACTTTTCTTTTAGGTTCTTGAGGGCATCCTCGAGAAACACTAGTAATATATTATCACTAACATGCTGAGAAAAATACATTTTCTATTTTCAATATGAAACACAGTTTTAAAGGTCTGATAATAACCAGATTATTAGAGAAAGACAATAACTGTTGTTTGCTCACATGCTTAATGTAAAATTAATTCTGTTTGATCATTTATAAAACAGAATTAATTTGTTCTAACAGAATTAGAACAAAAGTCAGTAATTAACTGAATAGTTGACTAATAAATTAAAGGTTGCAGAATAAATCTTCTAATATCTGTCTTATTAACAGGTGGGCCATTAAAATGGTGTGATGCTTTGACGATGCCTGTCAGATGGTTGAACTCACTGTATTGGTTTCGAGCGACCTCTGGTTCGCTGTCCAGCGGCTCTCCGACTCCGTACTTGTTCTGCGCCATGATGCGGAACACGTACTCGTGTCCTTCCATCAGGTTCTCCACAGTCCAGATGCGATCTTTGGGCTCGTTGGTTACAGGCACCCAGGTCTTCCTGTTGGCCACCCTCCTCCAGATGACATAGTTTGTGACTTTGGAGCCGCCATCATCCTTGGGCGGCAGCCAGGAGATCGTGATCTTCTCTGCTCCGATCTCCTCAAACTTAATGGGAGCAGAAGGAGGACCAGGACGGCCTGAAAGCCCACAAAAAATAGGAAGATTAGAACATCTGAAGTTCTCTTGGTGAATCCCTTCTGTAATCATAGTGTGCCATTGCAACTTTAAGTCCATGTTTCATTATTCTTAATGGAAATCTTTAAACAAAGGAAGACAAACTGTATCTGGTGAAAATGTGTTGACACTTCTTTTAAAACTGTGAATAAGTTTTTAAAATACTAAAAAACACAGCTGACAGTGGTTTTTATAAAGACAGCGAAAAACAACAGATTGTGTAGGGATTTCCACAGCATTAACATAAATGCTGTCCACTATCCTCAGAATGATTAAACATTAAAAACATGTGGAACCGTAACATGAAGAAAGCTGTTTGACATGACAGGACCTCATAGATGAGTTGATCAACAGAGGAAATGTGTCTCAGCTTAATAACTTCGTGGAGAAGTCCCAAATTTATAAAACACGGCTTATTATGAGGATTTTACAGTTGTTGGTCTGTAGGTTCGTACCGAGCACGTTGAGCCTCATCTCTTTGGTGGCCTTGCCCAGGCTGTTGGAGGCCACCAGCGTGTACAGGCCGGTGTCAGGACGTTTGCCCTGCTGGATCAGCAGCGTGCAGCTGTCATCAGACACGATCTTGTTGATGTGCTCGTCGTATTGAACCTCCACCTTGTCGTCAGACTTGTGGGGCGGAGCCTTGAACCAGGTGAGCGTGGGGAAGGGACATCCACGGAGCTTGGCCACGATGCTGATGTCGGAGCCCTGCTCGGCCTCCATGAACTCCTTCAGCTCAATGGATGGAGCGCCTGCAGGGCGGAAGGAAAAAGAACTCAGGCTCTTCTGTCTTAAACAGGAAAAACTTCAATGACATTTATTAGCGAAGGCAATTATTGTGGTTCATGGCATCAAGAGTTTTGATCAGATAAATCATAACTTCAACAGAGACAATTTTCTGCAGGTTGGTTAAAGACTACATTCTGCGTGGAGTGAAATGAACAAAATATTTCTGAGTATGTTTGTGTTAAAGGGACATTTCAACAGGTAAAGAGCAGAGTTTTCTGTCAGAGAGGACGTTTGTTTTGTTGGACTTTGTTTTGTTGGAGTGGACTTTGCAAGTTTGCAAACCTTCTACATGCACAAAAACAGCTACAGTACATAGCACACTGAAGGAAAGGAGGAAGCAGAAGGCAGAGTATGGACTGGGGCTGCTCAGAGTTCTGGTCTTACAGGTCTGGTCCTGGATGAGGATGGGTCCGGCGGTGGTTGAAGGTCGGCTGGCTCCAGCGTTGTTGTAAGCCACCACTCTGAACTCGTAATCATCTCCCTCTGTCAGATCCTCCACCTTGAAGGTGGTGGTGTCCACGTCTCTCCTGTTACACCTGCAGGACAAACAGTTTAACTGCAGGTGAGAACACAACAGAAGTGTAGCACTGAAGCTGACTGGTTGAAGACATGTTCTTTGGATCTGGTCTGACTTGGTTCCCATGCAGAGTCCCAGTCAGGAGAACCAGGAGGACTGAGGGCCTCTCAGGTGAAACATTACCTCCTCCATGACTCCTTCTGGGTGCCGCTGGCGTCCCAGCAGAGCAAGTCAACGCTGTAGTGGGTGACGGGGGAACCTCCGTCGTTCTTTGGAGCCTTCCAGGTCAGAGTCACTGTGCCCTTCCTGACGTTCTGGATCTTCAACCTCGTTGGTGGATCAGGAGGATCTGCAGACACATCGTTATACTCAATTAATGAAACACGTCACATGAACCTAGTTTCCTCATGAAATGGGAGACGTGAAGAGAGAAATCTGCAGCAGAAGTGTCTGTGTAAAAATGTGTTTTTGTTAATAACTGAGCCGGTCCATAAACTGATACAAACACATATTAGACTGGTTTTCTGATGAAAGGTATTCCATCTTTTGGATAAGACTATATTTTACTGAGAAACTAATTTTTAGGAAAGAACTAAATTTGTGGCGGGTATAAAGCCTCTTGAATTCTTTCATCAATAAGGTTTGATGTATTGATAACAGAATCGTCTGCTTATCCTTGAAACCGAAGTAGAAACAGAACACAGCACACTAGTGTAAGTATACGACTGAGAACTGGGTCAGAAGTGTAATAAATGAACAGGGATCATGTGATGGTTCAAGTCTTTGTGTCTGATGCGTCTGAGCAGTTCAAACGAGCAGGAAACAGCTCATTAAAGAGAAATCCAACATACGGATGGGATCTTTGGCTTTAGAACCCTCGGCGGTCTCGGTGTACGGGCCAAACCCGAAACGGTTCTCAGCACGGATGCGGAACAGGTACTCCTCTCCATCGATCAGGTCTGGAACCACCAGGGACTGAGCAGTGCATGCCGGGTTCACCTGGAGACCAAGATCAGGTCAGACTTTCCTGAGGACTTTTTTCTATGAGCTCAGCGTGTTACTGTGCAGATGTGGATCGTACTTTGGTCCAGGCTTTGCCCGTGACTGTCTTCTTCTCCAGGAAGTAGCTCTTCACTCTCTCTCCTCCGTCGCACTCTGGAGGCTTCCAGGTGAGTCTGCAGGTGCCTCTCGTCACGTCGCTCACCTTCAGGTCTCTGACAGGTCCAGGCAGGTCTACAGATCCACAAAACAAGACGTTCATTTAAATCAGGATTGCACCACCTCGGTGAACATGTGACAGATAAAAGAACGTCTTCGTACCGAGCACGTTGACTCTGACTTTGACCACTTTGTGTCCAGCGGGACTCTCTGCGTTGATGATGTATCGGCCGCTGTGGTTCAGTTTGCTCTCCGGGATCACGACCACAGAAGTCGTGTCGGTGGAGTGGATCTGACAGAAATAATCACAAGATCCTTTAAACCTCAGTGGCAACTGCGCTGTGAAATAATCTAGAGTCCAAAACCTGAATAATCGTTCACTTCACGGATGAAAAGATGTTTCAAACTGTTATTCAGACATTAAACATGCTATGCAGGAGTCGACAGATAAACAAAAACTCAGGCTGACCTCAGAGTCAACAGGCAGCGTGTGAAGTTCGTTCTTCTTCTCGGTCTCAGCGGTTCCGTCGAAGGTCCACGTGACTTTGGGAACGGGCCGTCCGGTGATGGTGGCAGGAATCCTGATGGTTGTTCCGGCTCTGCAGTTCAGCAGGTCGTGAGCACTAACATCCAGAGTCACAGTCGGCTCAACTGCAGAACAAACAAAAAATAAAGGTCTTCGGATCAGTTTATCGATAAAAAACGCAGCACAGAAGAAGAGTTCAAGATTCAGAGTCCAGTTTGAAGCCAGTTGTTCGACTCAGATCAAACCGTAGACAGATATGGAAGCTGAAATGCAACTTTTTTGTCTTTTTAGTATTGCCCAAAGTCTGAATGGATTACAGTCATGCTATTGGCATACAGGATGTATGATTTTCAGCAAAGGAATGGACATAGCAAAGTCCAATAAAAAACAAAACATGTTATTTATACACAGATAAATATCAGGACCCTAAAACTGGGACACCACGACTTAAGTATCTTCTGCTTTGGGAAAGAAAGATATTTTCCACAGCAACGACCAGAGTAGTGGAAAAAGTTTTGATGTAAAATAAGTAATGAAAGCATTTTTACTGATTTGTATCATTCTAACTGTCATACTGCACAGAGACAGCTCTGAGTGAAAAATGTGAAGCACAGAAATGACCAGAACCTGCTTCAGTTCAGAGGGTTAACTAAATACTGTGGTACACATCAACCAGAACATGATCATCCAGACGTCTAACATGTGAAGGGTTGTCAGTTCTCTTACTCAGGATGTCCTGCACCAGAATGTCGGCCGTCTTTGCGGGTTCTGAGTTGCCTCCGGCGTTCACAGCATAGATCCTGAACTTGCACTTCTTGCCCTCCTTCAGGTCAGGGACGGTGATTTCGGTGGATGGGTGGAGCTTGTCGGCAGGATTCACCCTCCTCCAATCAGGAGAGCCCTCCTCGTGAACCTCAATGATGTAACCTTTGATGGGACTGCCGCCGTCTCTGTCCGGCGGGCTCCAGCTGAGAGTGATGCTGCTCTTGGTCTTGTCTTTAACCTCGGGGGCTCCAGGTGGGCTGGGAGGGCCTAAGAGAAGGGCAGCGCTCAGTTTTTATCCTAAAAATATTATCTACCTTTGACTCTCGCGTTAAGATTCAAGGTGACAAACAAAATCTCCATTAAGACCTAATATGTCAACAAATTAAACAAGAATTTTAAACCAGTTTTGTTCAGACTTCTGGCTTCTTGGATATACTCTATTTGCACATTTAACCATAACATTTCAGAAAACAAGTAAATAAAGAATACTTATTTTGTTCAGTAATCGGCTGGGAAAGTTTAATGCTGATAGTTAAAATGCTGTAAAGCCCTGTAGATATCTTCCCCTGAAGCCTGGAGGTCGGACATGAACACTCACTGCAGGGGTCCATGGTGAAGCGGCACTCGGAGGCCTCGCTGGGCGTTCCGACTCCTGCGGCGTTGCAGGCTGCGATCCTGAACTGGTACTCTGTTCCTTCGATGAGCCTCAGCACGGTGTACTGCAGGCCCTTCACCGCTGGTTTGGTGACCGGAGCTCGGTTGACGCGGCCCCAGTACACGGCACCGCGCTCCCTCTTCTCCAGCCAGTAGCCCTGGATGGTGGAGCCGCCGTTGTCCAGCGGGGGGTCCCAGGTCAGGGTCATGGTGGTCGCTGTGGTGGCGATGATTTTGGGGTTACGTGGAGGTCCAGGGAGGCCGAATGGATCCCTCAGCTGGACTTTCTCTGAGTCGCAGCCGTCGCTGACACCATACTTGTTTTCAGCTTTGATTCTGAACTGGTAGGAACCATTCAAGTCCAGTTTGTAGACCTGAGGGAGCAGAACAGAGAGGCTCATCATACTTTAGACGTGGAGCCTCACTCTGTTGGTGATACTTACTACTCTGTGATTATGACATTAACGGGAAATGAACATGAGAAAGCCAGAAATGTGTTGTTGATGGAGTTGCATTTGAAAAACAGGTCACCACAGACAGACTCCATTTAAACTCACGTTATTACTATTTTCTAAGCACCATGACTGACTTAAAGCCTGCTCCTGGTTTTCAGCCTGACTCACCCCATATCTCCTGTCGATGAGGTTGATGGTCAGAACATCGAAGTCGGACTTCTTCTTGCTGGCGTCTCTACGCTCTACGATGTAGTTGGTGATCTCACTGCCTCCGTTGTCTTCCGGAGCGTCCCAGGTCAGGTAGCATGAGTCCGACTTGATGTCCGAGACCACGATGTTCCGCGGAGGAAGAGGACGGTCTGAAAACACAGCACCGTGTTAACATAAGGCTCAAGAGTAAAACAGCTTTTAAACCTTTCATGCAACTAAACAGACAGGCCAAATGGAAGTGAACCAATGGTTTTTACCAAGGATCTCGACTCGGATCACATGCTGAGCTTTGCCATAGCAGTTTTCAGCCACCAGCTTGTAGTTGCCTTTGTCCTGCCTGATGGTTTCTGGGATGGCGATCTTCGTCTTCATTGTTGTCCGGTTCACCTGAAAACAAAACAGGTTAGTTTGTCGCATGGAGTCCGCTGGAGGATTCTAAATTCATTCTCTGAAATGCAAGATTGTTCTTGGCCTTACAACAGTGTGAAAGTTTAAAGTTTGTCCTTTTTAAAGGATTAACTGTGCCTGTCAGATCTCACAGACAACGTGTTTGTTGGTCTCCATTCAAATTTGATGTAAAAGAAGCATGAACAGAGAATGGTGGACCCCCTGAAATGACCGCCAATAACGTCTTGGCTACTCAGCCTCTCAGATCACCACCGCCTCCTTCACAAAGTCTGTCTGTTGAACTCTGAGTGTTAATCATTAAATTAGAGTTGCAAAATGTAGTCCTTTAAATAATAATTCCTTGCAACCTATTTCCTCTGTCAGGTTTGATGAGTTAATTCCAGGTTTTTGAGATTTTAGTGCAATATATCAAGGTATTTCATGTTTTGTACTTTGGTACAAAAATATCCAAGTTATTATACTTTGGTAGTAACTATCCCAGTTGTTTTTACATTTTATTGTGTAAATATTCAGGTTTTGCCTCCACCGTTTCACCCATGTGGTATGCATCCAAACCACCCTGTGAGCAGAGCTTTGTAAAGGGAGACGGACTCTTCATGGAGTAGGAAGGTGGCAGCCAATCAAACACGCTACTGGGAAAGCATCTTCACGTGACAGATGAATAGATGTCATATAGAGGGAACAATGAACGATATGCTGGAATTTTGGGCCTTTATCTTGCATATAAGAGAGTCCAAAGCCCCTCTTACCTCCTCTGTCTCCATCGTCATCTTCTGCTCATCAGGCTTCTCGATCACCACGTCGTCCTTCATCCACTGCAGCGTCGGCAGAGGAAGAGCCCTCACCTCCGCAGGGATGTCAATGGCAGCACCTTTCCTCACAATGATGGCATTGCTCTTGAAGAACTTCAGAATCGTGATAACTGGAGCAACTGTGGCGAACAAACATCGTTTTTTTTTTATTTTGGGGTGAAATTCACTTTACTAAAAAACACTATTAAACCATCCTTTGAAAAGTAAAGGCAGCTTTGAGTTTCTAACGTACTCTCATCGTCCTGGATCTTTGCAGTGATTGGTTTGGATGGATCTCCATCCCCGACCTCATTCACTGCTTTGACGCGAAATTGGTATTCCTGGTTCTCTGAAAGGTTCTCAATAGTTCCACAGCACTCAGTGAAGATCTTGCGGTTGGCCACTTCAAACTCACTGCCATCAGACCTCATCTTCTCCACATAGTAACCTCTGATGGGGCTGCCGCCGTCGGTGCGAGGAGGCTGCCAGGCCAGAGTGATGGTGCTCTTGCTTCTGTCAGTGTAATGCAGCTTCTCAGGAGCAGACGGAGTACCTGGAACATTGTGGAAGAGTTTAACAGTTGCTTCACTCAGTATTAGGTCCCTAGACTCAGCATGCTCTAGAAAATGTCAGCGAGCAAGAGCACCAGCCCATATTTAAGAAGGTTTACCTTTGGGATCCTCAGCTAAGATGGGGCCCAGGTCAGCTGGAACGCCATCACCGTACTTGTTCCTGGCGATGACCCTGAAGTCATACTCCTCGCCAGCCAGCAGGCCTTGGACGTCACACTTGCAGGATGCCGTCTCGATGGGCTGACGGAAGAGTTTCATCTTGGCGTCCTTCCTCAGCACCTCATAGCCGATAATGTCGCTGCCACCGTTGTCCACAGGGTCAGACCAGGTAAGGGTGATGTTCTTCTTGGTCACCAAGACTGTCTTCAGGTCAACAACCGGTCCAGGGACATCTACAGACACACAGACCAGTAAAAATTTGAGCCATAAAATAGATTTTGTCACTTACCTCACTAAGCTAAGAACTGAAATTTGTCCCTAACTAAAGGTGAAACGTTATAGTAAATAAAGAAGTCCCTGTCCATTGATGAGGTTGCATGAGTGTGTTTTTAGTTTAATATTGTGCTGCATTCACTGACCCATAATGTCCACTCTGGTCTCTGCAGTCTTGGTGCCGCTGCTGTTGGTGCCAGTGATCTGGTACTTTCCGTGATCCGCCCTCACTGCCTTTTTGATAAACAGTGTGCTGTTCTTGCCCTCCGTCTCCACAATCATCCTCTCTTTGTCGATGTCGGCTTCATCTTTGGCCCATTTAACCTCCGGCTGGGGTCGACCGGTCACCACGGCGGGAAGCCTCAGAGACTCGCCGGCCTTGATCAAGACGCCGTTTTTCACAGAGCTGTCGAAGTCCACAGCAGGAGTTTCTGAAGGACACAGACAGGGAGTGGCATGGAAGTTTAATCACTCACTATAGCTGCTGCTTCACATTCAAATCTGTAAACTAACAGCTGCAGGGAGAGTCAAATAGAGTTCTGACTTGTTTTCCCCATTCTAATCCCCTCTGGTACCTTGAGGCTCTTTGACGGTGACAGGTTCAGTAACTCCAGGAGCTCCAGGACCTGCATCATTGATGGCGAGGACCCTGATGTAATAGTCTGCTCCCTCGGTCAGTCCGGTCACAGTGTATGTCAGCTCCTTACACCTGAACTCTGTGCTGCGAGTCCAGTCCTTCTCTCCAACCAAAACCTGAACCAGGATCATCACAGTTTAACATTACCCAGGCCCACCTCAAACGCTGAAAAGACGTTTGTTTAGGTCATTCTGAAAAGCTGCTGATGCATCACTTAGAATCTCCTGTACCTTCTCAAGATGGTAACCCAGAATGTCTCCTCCACCGTTGAACAGTGGGGGCTTCCAGGCCACAATGACAAAGTCCTTTCCAGTGTCCACGATCCATGGAGTGGGAGGACCAGGAGGCACTGAGGGAGGGAATTAACAGACTTAACTCAACAGTAGCAGGTTTGTTTGCACCGTTGTATGATGAAAGGTTTATGTTCAGCCATGGCTGGAAAATTAAGTAGTAATAATGAAGTAATACTTCCTCCCACCGGGATAGACAGGTCAAAAATGTTCAGCTCATACAAAACAGACAACAGTTTGATGCCTCCTTCACTTTGTAGCTGATTTAAACTCACGGATGGCGTCCATGGTGACAATGCGGTCGGTGGGCTCGCTGAAGGGCCCGGGGCCGGCCAAGTTCTCAGCACACACTCTAAAGATGTAGGTGAGTCCCTCCATCAGGCCGGTGACCTTCACCTCCAGAGAGTTGAGGAGGGCCCGGTTGACTCGGGTCCAGTGTTTGCTGTTCACCTCCTTCCTCTCGATCCAGTAGCCCAGGATCGGGCTGCCGTTGTCCTTCGGCTCGTGCCAGGAGATGTGGGCGGTGCTCGCCGTCACCTCATGGACTCTGGGGGTGTTGGGAGCGTCGGGAGGATCTGAGGGGGAGAAGGTGGGTGTCGTTAGTGGAACGTAAGACAGAGACATTTCTTTCACGTTATACAGTGTTGTTTACAATATGACCAACAGGTGGCGCCAAAAATAAGAAGTGATAAAAATCCCTCATAATGTTTTTAATGTTAAAAGTTCATAATCAGCTATAGATGATATAATATTACATTAATAACATACATTATTAAATTAAAAATATCACAAACCTTATTGGAGTATTCTGAAATACAAGTTGTTGTTAATGTTAATAAAGTCCATTAAATAAGAGATTTACTTAGGTTTCTATCTAATGCATCTGTCATTCAGATAACTCTTTTAATGTTCTTTATTGTCGTCATTCTTTTACGTACTGAATTGGTTCTTGGCAACGAGCGGCTCGGAGATGCATGGCAGTCCGCAGCCAAACTTGTTCTCGGCTGTGACTCTGAAGATGTACTCCTTCCCCTCGATGAGCTTGGTGACGGGGAAGCTGGTGCCCTTCAGGGTGGCGGTGATGGTGATCCAACCAATCTCATCGTTCTTGTTGTCCTTCTTCTCCAGGATGTAGTTCAGGATCTCGCTGCCACCATCGTCCTCAGGAGGCTCCCAGTTACAGATGACCGATGTGTTCCTGATCTCATCGAAGGTGAAGTTGATCGGAGGGCCAGGTTTGTCTGTGAGATGAGGAAGTCAGGTTTGATGACTACAGGATTAAAATATTGTTTTCTAAGACCTGAAGGTTCAAGTGTCAGGATACAAAGTTATTAAGGTTTTCTTACCCATGACGTTGACGTAGCAGGTGGCAGTGGCAACACCGTGAGTGTTCTCCGCCTTGATGGTAAAGTTGCCGTGGTCGACTCTGACGGCATCGCGGACCATCAGTGCAGACTGGCCCTTCTTGGTCTGGTCCATACCCATACGCTCACGTAGAGGAGTTACAAACTCTTCCTCTGGTTCTGGAACCTACACATGAGAATTAGAAAGACATTTTAAAAATACGACATGAAGACATTCAGGAGGTTCAGCATCACTGTGAGAACACAAACCTTGGCCTTGGTCTTCTTCTTGACAACAGGAACGAGCTTCTTGGTTGGCTCTTTGGTGACATCCTCGTCATTCCTCAGCCAGGTGATTTTAGGGTACGGTGAGCCGGAGATGAAGGCGTCGATGCAGATCTCCTCACCTTTCTTGATGCACAAACCGGACTGCACACGAGGATGCAGTGTGACCTTTGGTTTTTCTGAAAATGTGAAAACAGTTTGAAACTTAAATTTTAGCTACATTTTCTTGGGTCTATAACTGATTTTACAGTATCTGCAGCTTCACGTACCGACAGGGTCTGCAGCCTTCATGGGCTGACTGCTGCGTGAAGGCTCACTGACTCCGGCAGCATTCTCAGCTCGGACTCTGAACTGGTACTCCATGTCCTCCTTCAGGCCAGTCACCACATAGCTGAAACCAGGCACCAGGCTCGGGGTGACCTTCTCGAAGCGGTCGCCTTCCTTCTCGATCTTTTCCACGATGTAGCCTTGAATGGGACAGCCACCGTCGTAGTCTGGGGCCTTCCAGGTGACTGTGATGGACTTGGATGTTGGGTCACAAGCCTCCACCTGGATGGGCGGGTCTGGTTTCTCTGTACAATCAAAATGAACAGTTAATGTTTAACATAATCGTAGGTATTTATCAACAGAATTAGAAGGAACAATTACTTTACTTCTGTAGACCTCATACTACCTGACCTGAAAATGCTCCAGCAAGCTGATGCACAACTGAAAAAATGGTCACCTTTGTATTGATTAAAATTAAGTGAGAAATCTTAGAACTAGAGCCTAGGAACTGAACTGTTAATGCTAATGCTAGCATGTTAACCTGCTCACATGGAGCTGACAACAGAACTTACGTTTGATCTCCTCTGTGATGACCGGGTTGCGCAGCTCCAGGTATTCTCCTGCTCCCACTTTGTTGATAGCCTTCACCCTGAAGTAGTACTCGCAGTTGACATAAAGGTCTTTGACGGTGCAGGTCAGGACATTCTCTGCTGACATAACAGGCATGTAGGTCTTCTTGGACGCCTCGCGACGCTCCAAGGTGTAGCTGACGATGGGAGTGCCACCGTCATCCTCTGGGGCTTCCCAACTGATCTTGCAGGAGTTCTTAGTGACGTCACTGGAGGTGATGTCCTTACACTGACCAGGAAGTCCTAAAAAGTTCAGGAAAGAAGTGGATATGTCATAAGATGGCAGGTGCTAGTCTGTTTCTGATTAAAAATCTAACTGGGAAGTGTTGGGGTGAGCCTAAACTTAATTTACAAACAGAAATCACTAGTGGGCTACACAACCTGAATGACATGCAAGCGCATCATCAAGCATCAATCGCTGAATCATCTTACCGATGACTTTGACATTGATGGTGCCGGTGGCGGTTCCCAGACTGTTCTCCAGAGTGATGGCGTAGGCACCGGCATCGGCACGTGTGCACTTCAACAGCTCCAAATGAGCACTGTTCATCTCCACGGTCATGGAGAGCCGGTCGCTGGCCTTACACTCCACAGTGTCCTTTTGCCAAGCCATCTTTGGTGTCGGGATTGCTCTATAAGGGATGATTAGGTGCAGCTTCTCGCCCTCGACCACTATCACGTCCTGAGCTTCCAGATCCATGGTTGGAGCGCCTTGGGGCCAAAACGCAGGTTTATTATTTAAGGTCAATTATTAGTGTTTTGATTATTCCAAAATTGAAACCTTGTATGTGCTTACAGTCGGGATCCTTGGTGGCAACCTTGTCGGAGATCTCGGAGGGATCGCTGACACCGACAGAGTTGATGGCACGCACCCTGATGACATACTTCTTTTCTGGTTTGATTCCATCATCAATCCTGAACTGAAGCTCCTTGATGGGCCTGTTGTTGACCCTGAGCCACTTCAGCTCTGGACGGGCTTCTGCCACCTCCACGTGGTAGCCGGTGATTGGGCAGCCACCATCCTTGGCCGGAGGCTTCCAGGTGACATTGATGTGCTCCCTGCTGGCGTCGGGGATGACCACTTCCAGAGGAGGAGATGGAGCACCTGGAGAGAGATGTTTTAATAGCACCACTCAACAGAAGAAACAGGTTCTACATCTATGTCAGCAGTGAAAATTCAACAGCATCTTACTGGTTGGATCCTCAACAGTGAGGATCACGGTGGGTTCGCTTGGATCTCCGACTCCGGCCTCGTTCTCGGCTCTGACCTGGAACTGCACCTCTGACCCCTCGTCCACGTCTGTCACCTTGAACTGAGTCTGTCTGTCTGGAGTCTTGCAGCACTTTAGCCAGCGAGTTCCCATCTTTTCTTTCTTCTCAATCACGTACCTGCAAAGCAAAAGAGGTTTGTCTTCTTCAACAGTTTCAGTAAAAAACATTGTTTATGTTTTTTACGCTATTTCACTAAACGAATACTCAGTTCTGAACAGTAACAAAGCTGGTGTCCATTCAGGTGTCTGTCGATATCCTCTCTGAGATATGATGTACATTGTCTCATGTTTTCACAGCAGTTTGTCTTACTTAGTTATGGGTCTTCCACCATGGCTCTTGGGAGGTTCCCATTTCAGCTCCACGTGTCTCTTGGTGACCTCGACCACCGTTAGGGCGTAAGGAGGTCCAGGAGTTGCTGCAGAAAATCAAACAAACTTTAGCTTCCACATCAGATGATTCGGTTTGTCTGTAGCTTTTTTCTTTCCGGGCCGACTTAAGAATAAATAACAATATAATGCCAGCACCCTCGAGCAAAACCAAAGAAAACTATGATCAATCTGTTGAGCTCCATGGAGTTTGAAATTTTTTCATTTTCTTTCGTAAAGACTTGAAAAATCACGTTTGTTGGAGAAGGCTGGTGACCTCTGCAGGCTACAGTGTATTTCTCAGCAGAACAATTGCTATCCTGATGGTTTTTGGTCTTAGGTGAAGACGAAGTTCCCCAGCTCCAGTGGAACTAGAATAAAGGTACTGGAAATCTGAATCTGGAGAGCCAAAATTTGATGGAACTTCAGATATTGGGGTTGTAGATGGTTGCAGTAGAAGAAAGGTCTAAATCATTTGGCATCATCACATGGGGAACGGTAACATTGTTAAACAAAAAATATCTGATCTAATCAGTAGGTCTGTATTCTGCAGGTGTTCTGGTGGATTGGTTGGTCAATGTGTTCAATCTGAAGTGTTACCTTCACTAATGGCTTATCAGAACTGATCCATTAGTTCTCTGGAACATTTAATTAATCTACTGAAAAACTGATGATTTTTATTCCAAACGACCAACTGCCTGGTTGAAGATTTGGTATGATTTCAGTTCATCAACAATTTGTTTGTTGTCCTGAAGGCCTAAAAAAGTGTTTTCTGAACACAGTGAGACAGATCTGTTTGAACTGCTGGCTCAAGTTTTTAGTCCGTGAACAGTCAACACAAACTACATCTTGAATACTTACTGAATGTGTCCTTGGCGAGCACCGCGTCCTCCAGCTCACAGAATTCACCCATTCCAACGGCGTTCTCAGCGGCGACCCGGAACACGTACAGGGATCCTTCATTTAGAGGAGTCACCGTGTACTTCAGCTCCTTGACAGTGGTGTCGACAGTCTGCCAGGCCTTTCGCCTCACATCTCTCTTCTCCACTACGTAGTTGGTGATGGGGGAGCCTCCATCGCTGCTGGGAGCCTGCCACTTAAGATCGGCATTGATCTTTGTGATGTTGCTCACCTCCAGCCACTGAGGGGCCGATGGAACGTCTGTCGAGCAGAAAACACGGACTGTTAGATGGAACTTCTCTTTATTGTATATATATATATATATATATATATACACAGTATGTGTGTGTGTGTGTGTGTTTCTATATTGCTGCACAACCACCCTGAGCTGAACTTACAGAGCCTCTCCTTGCAGACGACGGGGTCACTGGGCTCGCTGGCTTCGCTCTCGCCTGCCTTATTCACAGCCTTGACCCTGAACGAGTACTCCTGCTTCTCCATCAGACCTTGCAGCTGGTGTTCGGTCTGAGGAACATCTTCTGCGATGCGGATCCATTCCTCGCTTCCGGTCTTCTGGAACTCAATGATGTAGCCTTCAATCTTGGCACCACCATCATGCTCTGGTCGGGTCCATGCCAGCAGGGCTGTGGTTTTGCCGATGTCCCTGATGACGGGTTTACCAGGAGCCCATGGAGGATCTGGACAAGAGTTTGTTAGTTAAGCTTACTAGACTTACTATAAAGTGAACCTGAGTAGACTGAGAGTATCGAGTGATGCAGCGTACCGATGGGATCTTTGATGAGGACAGGGTCAGTCTCTGCACTCGGTTTTCCAGGTCCAGCCAGATTTTCAGCCAAAACACGGAAGAGGTACTTCTTCTTGGTGGGGAGTCCCTTTACCCTGCAGACACACAGACATACCTGATAAATACCTTCCACTCCAATCAGTTTTCATTAGGGATGCAATGATTTCCTAAAGTCAGCATCATCATCAATAACACAGATTGAGGACATCAATCAATATTCCACTTGCTGATATGGACATGTTTGGTGAGTGACATTTACAGGAGCTGTTGATGAGGCATGATTGCACGTGGCTCTGGATTATAAAAGCATCATCGTAATAGTTTATGGCATGTCTTAAGCATTAAGTTCTGGTTAGAGGTCATTAACCTCCTCATGAGTCTTTGTCATGGTGCAAACTAACACAATGCTCTCTGCTTTAAACTCCTCTGGTCTCTACAGCAGGGCTATTCAACTGGCGGCCTGGGGGCCAGATCAGGCCCGCCAAGCATGTTGGTCCGGCCCATGGAAGATTGCCAAAAAGAAAAAAACACAGACGTCCACCACATGGACACATCCTTATGTTTCACACTACCTGGGAAGGTAGGGGGCGCTGTGACGTTGTGCAGTGTAGAGTGCCTGTATAACCAGAGTGGCGACATGACGGGTCCAAAAAATTTTGGTCACGTGATCTATAGGCACCATTTTGTTTCCTATTCATGAACGCCGGGTTTTCCTGTTAACGTTGTTTACACCGCAGAGAGTAATTCTAGGTCTTTTTTCGCTTCATAAATACCTGAAAAATGACGGGCTGTTGTGTCTTTGGGTGCACAAATCGGTCAGAGAAGGGATTCCACATGTTTAGATTTCCCAGTAATCGTGAAAGAATGAAACTGTGGGAAAATAAAGTCCGGAGAGTGGGATGGAAACCGACTTCATGGTTTTTGTGCCAGGTTAGTCCATGTATGTACTTTCATGTTATGATGTATGGGTGAATGACAGATAGAAAAGTTTGATGTGATTTTAGGCAGTTGTGGTTATTTTGACTTTGACCATTTTCATGCACGGAGATGCATGAAATACGGGCCGCTGAAGTTTAACGGGGTAACCCGTTAAACTTCAAACTTCAAACGTATTTTGCTAAATTGACCGAAGCTGCAAACTCGATGATAGAAACCCATACACCCATGGAAAGCTTAGATTCTTATGAATCCGCCGGTATAAACCACTTTCAGATGTGATTACCACAGCGGGTAATATAAACACATTTGTCCAACTAACAGCAAATAATGTAAACAGCACAACTCACCTTTGAAGGCTCAAAACTAGTCACAGATGAAAATATTCCACTAAAAACGGCCATAATCCAACCTTGGACATCCAGACAAAACAAGCCAGTAAATTATTTTGTCCAAAAAATGTCTTGAAATCAGTAAGCAATCCACAAATAGGTAGTTTTCGTGAATGTGCACCTCGCGCTGCACGTCCCATATTGAGTGAATGGAAACAAAATGGCGTCAAATCCCCAGTTGTCACCACTCTGGTTATACAGGCACTCTAGTGCAGTGCTATGCCTCTCTACCTACCGACAGTAGAAAAAGAAGGATTGCAGAGTGGGAGGAGCGGGAGGAGGAGAAGGAGAAAAAGGAAGAAGCCTGAGTGAACATGTCGCTATCGAAACCGAAAAAAAGGAAGGTTGATTTGGAAAATCACCAGTTTAATGCTGATTGGACAGGCAAATATGCCTACATTGAAACTCCTGAGGGCAGACCGATGTGTTTGCTCTGTAACCAAGTAAATGCTGTCGCAAAAGAATACAACCTTCGGAGGCACTTCATCACAACCCAAGACAAGTTCGATGCTAACTATTCCCCGGGTTCAGATTTGCACAAGGAAAAGATTAAAAAGCTCACTGAAAACTATAATAAAACACGCAGTAACTTCACTCGGGCTTGGACAGTCCAGGAGAGAGCAACTACAGCTTCTCTCCATGTTGCATGGATCCTTGGCAAGAAGAAAAAAACGTTCACAGATGCAGAGATGATAAAAGAATGCATGCTTGCTGCTCTTGAGGAGGTTTGTATATATTTCGTTTCCCATTTGCCTCCACTATGATTGAATTGTGCAGTACATCCATGCTGGTAATAAAATGGCATTCATTAATTCATGCATTCATGCGTTTGGTCATCCATTCATTCATCCAGGTGGTGACAGACGATAAAGTGAAAGAGCAAGTGATGCCTTCTATCAAGTCAATACCCATGTCAGATACAACAACAGCAAGAAGAATAGATGTTTTAGCCACAGACGTCTTTGAAACTCTTTTGGGTGAACTGAGGAAAGCCGCTGTTATTTCACTGGCTGTGGACAAGTCCACAGATAAGTCTGACATGTCTCAGCTGTGTTTATTTGTGCGTTTTTTTGATGGGGACGTTTTCATAGAGGACATTCTGGGACTAATACCACTGGAAGGAGAGACAACAGGTGAAGTCGTCTTCAATAAGATTGTTGCTTTTTTCAAAGACAACAAGCTTAATTTGGAGCAGGTTAACATGCTAGTAACAGACGGTGCTCAATCAAAGGCCTGGCTGCACGATTGCGCGCTATCGCACCGAAGATGAAATCACTCCACTGTTTGATCCACCAGAGCGCTCTGTGCGCCCGACTCAGTGGTGAGTTGAAAAATACAATGGACTCAGTTATGGCTATGATTAACTTTATCAGATCCACCTCCAGTCTTCAACACAGACTGTTTCGTCAACTACTTGAGGATATGTCAGCTGATCATAGTGATTTACTGTTGCATAATGACGTTCGGTGGCTAAGCAAGGGCAATGCACTCAACAGAGTATGTGACCTCAGTCCAAGCAGATGAAAGCTAACACGTTTCTGTCGCTAATGTTGGATGATGGATTTGTGTCCAATATGTACTTTTTAAGCGATGTGTTTCATCATCTGAATTAACTTAATCTGTTACTGCAGGGTAGAAAAAAAACGGTTGTTATTGTTGAAAGTCTCACTGCATTTCAAACGAAACTAGTTCGTTTCTCATCTGATCTCACTGACAGAATGCTCCATTTTCCCACACTTTGCAACTTTATCAAGTCATCAACAAGTGAAGTCAAACCAAAAGTCACTCAATTAATGACAGATTTCATTGATAAATTGAGGGAAAGCTTTGCACAACGACTTGATGACTTTGACATGCCCAGAGAATTGATGCATTTTGTGAGCAACCCATTTGCTAATGTAGCTGCTATTTCCAGAAAAGGACAAGAGTTCCTTGCATCACTTGAAATTGATGAGGGTCCTCTGCAACTGGAAATAATTGACATCCAAGCATCCTCCGTTCTGAAGCAGGCACTTGAGAATGAATCCATCTCAAAATTTTGGACAAAGTGTATTCATGTCAACAAATTCCAAACATAAGAAAGCTGGCAATATCTATGCTAACAATGTTTGGCTCAACATACACCTGTGAGTCCAGCTTCTCTCACATGAATGCCATTAAACAAGCAACCGTGCCTCCATGACAAATGAACATTTGCGTCACTGTTTACGGGTAGCCCTCACACCCTTTGAACCCTCTTTCTCTGCCATTGCCCAGTCAAAGAAGTGCAGTCTGTCTCATTAGTTGCCTATGTGTGGAGTCTAGGCCTGCCCCCTTTTTGAGAGTTAAAGAGAGCACAATAAGTGTGCCTTGAGCTGCTGTGATATGTTGCTGTTGCACAAATATGAAGCACTTTTTCATAAGCTGCACTATTTGATTTATTTTTTGTTGTTTGTTGTTCATGTTTTTGTTGTTCATGTTAGAGTCCATGATGAGCAGATGCACATCATGGACTTGGTATTTATTTTTATTTTGAAATGTTGAAATTTGAGATGCCATAAAATTCAAGCACTTTTTTTGTAAAAGTACTACTTTTACAGTTACTAGTTAAATGAAACTTGAAATGTGAAAATGTGGTTGTTGCGTGTTGTGTCAAGTGTACACATATTCATAGCACAGGGAAGACACTGTGGCGGTCTGGCCCCCGGCCCCTTGGGTTTTTCATAATGCGGCCCCCTGAATAATTTAGTTGAATAGCCCTGCTCTACAGTATAAAACAGGAAGAGCCTCCACCTGGTGGAACAACCAGGAACTACAGCTGATCTATCAGGTGCTTTGTCCTCTGCCTTACAGGTTAATATATTTTTCATCAGTTAAATTATTCACAGCATTTAATCCTTAATATCTCTGTCTTTCCTTAACTCTCCTGGAACATGATGTACTGTACTTATTCACCTGAAGGTTGTGTCCTTGATGGGCAGTTTGTTGCATCTGATCCACTTGTCGCTTTCTGGATCGAACTTCTCAATCCAGTATCCGGTAATGGGACTACCGCCATCTTCATCTGGCTCAAACCAGGTCAGAGTCACGGCATCCTTAGCAACATCAGAGGGAGTCACTCTGGTTGGAGGACCAGGAGGATCTGAAACAGGAAGACAACAGCTTCACTGGTTGTTCATGTTTCAACTGACTGTGTCCATTTTAGGTAATGTAGTAAAAAAACTCACCAAAGGAGTACTTTGCAACGATCGGAGCATGTTCTGCAGGTTCACCGATGCCGTACTGGTTCTCAGCGCTGATCCTAAAGACGTACTCCTTCAGAGCTATGAGCTTGCAGGCCTTGAAGGTGGTGTGTTTCACTGTAGCCGACAGCTTCACCCACTCCTCTTTGTCCATCTGACGACTCTCAACGATGTAGTTGGTGATGACTGAGCCGCCATCGTCTCTGGGAGGGTTCCAGGCCAGGAAGCAGGACTCGTTGGTGATCTCAGAGATGTCGAAGGCGGCTGGAGGGCCGGGTTTATCTGAAGGACAGGGGACATAAAGCGAAAATGTTTCCATTTACATTCAACAACACAAAGCAAGGGCTTATTTTTAACAGAGTTAGGGGCTAATTTAGTAGTATTTTCTGACAAACCACAAACTTGAAGCCACATTTGATTGGTGTAAATCCAGTAATTCTATTGTGGACTAGTATAAAACTGAGAAACCAAGTTCTAGAAAGAAGTTCACTGAGTCTTGTGTTGATTTATTCACTGCCAGGTAAAGTATGTCCGTACCGAGGATGTTGACGTCAATGGTGGCGGTGGCACGTCCACAGGTGTTGACCGCCTCGATGATGTATGTGGCAGTGTCTCCTCTGGTGGTGTTGCCGATGGAGAGCTTGGAGTGTCCCGGCTGGGTGTCGATGGTGATGCGGTCGTCGGCCCGCAGGACCAGGTCAGCTTTGGTCCACTTCACTCGGGGGTCGGGCTTTCCTTTGACGTCTGCAGGAAGCTCAATCTTGGTACCAGCTCGGGCTGTCAGACCAGCCAGCAGCTTCACGTCCAGCTGGATCTCTGGAGGTTCTGTTGGATTAGTTAAAGAAAGTTCTCACTCTCTGAATTAAGCTAACCTTTAATTAGCTTCGATTTCCTTCCTACTAGCACTTATATTTCCATCCAATTAATCTAAACGTAAAATGTGTCGTAAACTTAATAAAATGTTTGAAAAGAGAATGATTGAATGCTGACTGCAACGCTTTCATCAAGAGTCTGCTCACTGATCCGACCAACACAACATTATATGATCCCTTTCTCATTTAGCTCCTGTCCACAGAGCACCACAGATCTTCCTACCTTTAGCGTCCACTGCCTGGATCTCGTCGGTGGCCCTGCAGGGTCTACTGTCTCCCAGCTTGTTGAAAGCTCTGACTCTGTAGGCGTACCACTGGCCCTCGATTAGGCCGGTCACCTGGAACCTGCAGCACAAAGCATATATTACATCCATCTGTCTCAAAACAAAGACATATCAGTCCATGGAACTGTCTGGAAGAGTCAAAGTCTGCAGGAATCATTAAAGTCTTACTTCAGCTCAGGGACGGGGTCACCACAGGGTTCCCACTTGTCTGTGCCACGCTGACATTTGTCCACCACATAACCTTTAATGTGGGCACCGCCATCGTACTTAGGAGGCTCCCAGGACAGGAAGATGCTCTTTCCACACTTATCACGCCACTTCAGGTTCTCGGGAGGATCAGGTACCGCTGCAGGAGAAACCACACAAATGGGATTTTGTATGTTTGAAAAGTGTTTATATGTGGAGGGAACTATTTGACATCTTTAGGCCTGATGTGATAAAGGGTCTCCACTCAGAGGATGTTATTGTCAGACTCACTGGCAGGAGAGGAGACATTGACAGGTTCGTCGATGTACGCCGGCTCTCCAGGTCCACACTTGTTGCAGGCGGTGACGCTGAACAGATATTCTTTTCCTTCAATCACGTCGGTCACCGTGTGCTCCAAGTCCAGGACGCCTGTGGCCACCTGTAAAATAGCAGCAAAGTTGGTGAATGAACAGAAAGGCTTATTTGCACATATGTCCCCCTTTGGAGTTTTTGTGGATTCAGATGGAATTTGAAGCTACTATTTCATGTGCCGTTTTGTCTGTTTTTGTCTGTGTACAGGTGCCCGAGCACACATATTGTATCTGTAGGTTACATCCACAGACACACCTTAGTAACATCACTGTCTACAGCATCTATGGCCAAAGAAGCCCAACACTGATTTGATCTTGTTTCACAAGTTATTTGTCAAGAGGAATTTCCAAGTTCTTCCAAACACAATCTCTGCTACCCATATCAAATTCAAACGTACTTGCATCTTGCTCAAGATTTATGCATATCCAAGACTCTTCTACGTCAATTTGTACTGAGTAGTCTGAATTCAAACATCTCTGTTAATATTTAATCACGTCGGTCAGGTGTACCTTTGCCCAGGTCTTGCGGGACACTTCTCTCTTCTCGATCTGATAGTGTGTGACTGGACTTCCTCCATCGTGCTCCGGAGCCTCCCACATCAGGTGGACGTGTTGTCGGGTCACTTCGGCCACCTTGAAGTCTTTAGGAGCGCTGGGGCATGCTGGGAAAATAAAATCACCAGAGGCATTCATCCATTTTCTTAACCACTTCTTTACAGAGTTTCAAAATTAGTTTTTGGATGACAAACATCTCTGTCCAAAAGTAAAGCAACTTTCCAATAAACTGATTACAGTTATGAAATGTATTCTATAAGTGTCTGATAAATCGGTGCTACCGATGACGTTGACTTCGATCTCTCCGGACACGGACGTGACGTCGTTCTCCAGCTGCAGAGAGTAGATGCCTTTGTCTGGACGGACGCTTGGCGTCACTGTCAGCTCCGTAAAGGTGGACTTGGTCATCATGGAGACGCGTTCGTCCTCGGTGGTCAGCTCCTTCTCCCCAAACGTCCATTTGGCAACAGGAGTTGGGTATCCGGTGATGGGGACTCTGATGGTGAGCGGCTGGGGAACGATCACCTCCAGGCCGTTCCTGAAGCCGCTCAGGTCCAGTGTTGGTCCGACTGCAGAGAGACGTTTTAGTTCAGAAGCTGCCATTTTACGGACCGTTTTTGTGTTTAAGAGGACTCAAATTGAAAGTCTTAAATCCTGACAAACAAAAAATATCTGCTGATTTTACAGTTTGATTAATGTTGGTTTTACACTTCTTTCCAAAGTTTCCAGAAACAAACACCGTCATTTTACTGACAGCAAAACAGGACCAGGTTCTCCTGAGGAATGAGGAAAATTTATACTGAGTTTAGCTTTTTCTTTGCTAGCAATATTTATACTTTATATTTCAATAAAGTTCAGTGTTCAAGCACAGATGTTTTATTTCTAAAAGCATCATCACTACATTTGCAATAAATTTTAAGATAAAATTTTACTGATTCAAGTAACAGCAGACTGTAACTAGGGTTTCAGTTCTTCTGTTGTTTCTGCTGTTTGTTTCGTACCATGAGGGTCGTCCGCGAGCAGCGGTCCGAGCTGTTCGGCTGGATCGGAGACGCCGGCAGCGTTCTCAGCACAAACTCTGTAAAGATACTTCTGGCCAGGTTTCAGTCCAGACACCTGAAGACCACAACAGAACAAACAACAGTCAACTCAAAGGAATCAGACCTGCTTAAAGATCAGAGACATCAGAGGGATAAAATCCATCCAGAGGGGATAAAGATGGGCAATGACACTGCTGTTTTCACTCTGTCCCATAAAAACATGTCTATAAAAGTATAATTGTTTATCTATGTTTATGTAGGGTCTACTATATTATGTTTACCTTCTACACTGTTCAAAAACACATTTTTCTTATTTTACACAGTATTTTTGTGGGTTTATTGTCCCTTTTTCGTGGATGTTGGTGTTTGTAAGGTTGCAAACTTTTTACCAAAAATTGTCTAAAATGAAGCTGCACTGAGGTTTAGCAAACTCGCAACTGTCCACAGAATAAATCATGTACAGATAAATAGACGGACAGATGGATGTCCAAAACAACAGTATGTCTACAATTACTGTAAATTTACCCAAAATTACTCAACATGTTCAAAAAAAAAAAAAAGCAAAAACAGCTTCAAATTGGCACTAAATAAACAAAGTCAAACTAAATAAATTAAACTCACACTCAGACCTTTAATATGGGAAAAAAGCAGCTAATTAACACACAGAAACAAAAAGAAGAAGATGGATTGTAGTTTCGTACCCGGTAGGACAGGTCAGGACACAGTCTGGCGTTGCAGCGGAGCCACTTTTCGGATCCGTCGTCGCATTTCTCAATGATGTAGCCGGTGATCATGCTGCCGCCGTTGCTCGTGGGCGTCTCCCAGGTCAACGTGACGGCCGTCTTGATCTGATCGCTGAAGTTTAAGTTCAGCGGTGGACTCGGCCTCTCTGCAGTCCAAACACATGAATGACATGAGGCCCCGTTTCACACGAGGCAGAAAACTAGCAGCGGCTGGTTTTTACTCACCGATGGGATCCATGATCTTGACCGGGTTGGTGGCGGCGCTGGGTCTGCCGATGCCGGCCTTGTTCTCAGCCCGGACTCTGAAGATGTACTCTTTGTTCTCGACCACGTCATTCAATGAGGCTGAACGGTCGCTGGCGCCGCAGACCATGGCCGCCTCCCACTTCACAGACGTCCTGTCACGGAGCTCGATCACGTAGGCGGTGATCTCAGAGCCGCCATCAAACTTGGGAGGCTCCCAGGTGACAGTGGCTCCGAACCTGTTCACGGTGGCGACGGCAACGTTTTCTGGAGCGTCGGGTACATCTGATAAAGAGCAAACACATAAAGGATTAAGACATGGAGTTGGTCCCCTGTATAAACATTTATCAGACACAAGGCCAGAAATGAGGCACTGAGTCCTTGTTTACTCAGAATAATATGATTTGTGAGCTCAAACATCAAGTGAATCTTGTGAAAAATGTAATCAGATCCACATTGATTACATTGTATTCTCAGTTTAGTGTTCTTTTACATAAATATCCACATTTCTACCATAAATTCATGCAAAAAAGAAAGAAATTTACCAGAACGCATCAAACAAAATGTCAAAGACAATATTTTTACAGAACCAGAGGACATTTCTTACCAAACTTGTTCTTGGCCTGAACGGGGTCCTCAGTGCTGACAGTGGGTCCGCTGCCCACTCTGTTTCGGGCGCACACTCTGAACAGGTACATGGAGTCCTTCTGGAGACCACTAACACAGTATTCTGGAGTATCAGCTCGATCTGTCGCCAGAGTCCATGTTTTACGCTTCACGTCACGCCTCTCTACAACATAGGCAACGATCTTGCTGCCGCCGTCACTCTCTGGCTCCTCCCAGGCCAAACTGACCTCACCGTCGGCAGTATCAACCACTCTCAGGTTCTTGATGGGCCCAGGGACGTCTAAAAACCATCGACAGACACAGATCAGACACAGACACCAGCAGGTATCTAATCTGCTGACATCGATTTAACCTCCGGACTCACCGATCACGTCCAGGTGGATGAACGCCTCTCCCTCGCCGTGCTTGTTCTTGATGACCACCTTGTAGCGGCCCTGGTCCTCCTTGCTGGGGCTCTTCAGGCGGTACTCGGTCTTGTCGGCGGAGGTGTCGATGTTCTGGACGGGCAGACTGGTGCCCTCAAAGAACCACTCGGCTTCGGCACGAGGGTAAGCATCGTAGGGCACAGTCATGACGAAGGGTTTGCCGGCGTCTGTCACCAGATTCTGGTCGGTGGTTTTGATCTTTGGAAGAGCTGCAGCAGAGATGAAAGAGTTCAGGAAGAATTCATTTGATGGGGCCGTCTAAAGCCTGAAGTGCTGCACTCTTTTTTTATTCAAAATGTTCTATTTGCTGCTGTACACTGTAAATTTCCCCATTGAGGGATTAATAAAGGTTTAATTTATTTATCATCTATCCATCTATCTATCCATCTATCCATCTATCCATCTATCCATCCATCCATCCATCCATCCATCCATCCAACTGAGAAGTAAAGTCTGAATGCGTCTCTAAGTTGCTCTGGCTGTTTGGTCAACTTAATGAAATGAGTGATTTGTGACGATTCCTAAAATGTCCATCAGGTTCTGGACTCGGTCTAAAAGGCGGACTCACCTGCCAGCTCCAGCTTGGCTCGGGCATCTTTGTCTTTGGCCACGATCCTGTACTCTCCCTGGTCTCTGGGTCGGATCTCACAGACCTGCAGTCTGTGGACTTTCCCTTCGCTGATCATCTGGTATTTGTCTCCCTGGACGATGATCATGTTGTTCCTCATCCACTTCACCTCCACTCGGTCCTTGTTGAGCTCCACCTCGAACACGATGTCCGAACCCGGAGGTTCAAACATGTCCTGAGGAGGTCTGACGATCTCCACCGGAGTCTCTGCAGGACGGAAAAACACATGAAGGTTCCAAAAAGAACGTTTTACCTTCTGGCTTCTGCAGAAGGAGGAACAAAGTGTTTACCTTCAACAAAGAGCCGGGCTCTGGTCCTCCTCTCGTCCACACCACAGGCGTATTCACATTCATCATCAGGTCGACACACCTTGATGACCAGTCTGCACGTCTTGCCTTCTTTTTCCATGTGATATCTGGAAGGTTTGATGAACATTAAGTGGATCAGTGGACTTTAATTGTGATGTTTACATCTTCTTTTCACTGATGTTCAAGTTTTTTTCATTTCTTGTTGTGTTTATTTGAGATCACATTTATCTTCAACATTCTGATGAATCTGCAACGTCACTGGTACTTATGCCTTCATTTTTCTTTTTTACTGATGTTCGCTATAAACTGCACATTTTCCTGTGTCACTGCGACTAATCAGAACTTTTATTCCAACTATCTATGATGACATTTCAACCACTCGAGCCACAGTTAGACGTCTCTGTAATTAACTTTGAACTGGTAACAATAAAAACTGCAGATATCTCTAGCATCGACCTGAAGGAACATCTGTGAAACATGAATAGAAACGTCTTTAGTGCATTAGGGGCTTGAGGTTTCCACGCAGCAGGTACAAAATTTTTACATAGAATGTTGTAATTATTCAACTAAAAACATCCAAAGATCTGTTTTTTTCGTATTTAGATGTGTTTGTGTGTAGATTCTCAGTCATCCATGGTATGGTACTCATAAGAGCTTCAGTAGAAACCAACTGGACTTCTCTGAAAAGAAGTCCAGTTGGTTTCTAAAAGTTGTACCATTTCAGTATCAGTTTATTCTGTGCAAAGCTTTCTAATTTATATGCGTCAGCTTCACTGTCTTTCATTTAGTGTTTTTGGACATTAAAAATCATTGTTGGTGTGTTTTGCTACCGTCTGAACCTCATGCTGCTGATGCAGAAGTCGTACCTCGGTCCTTCTCTGATCTCCCGTCCGTTGCGGTACCACTTCACCACGGCCTTCTCTTTGGTCAGTTTGCAGGTGAACTCTGCATCCTCGAACTCGGTGATGGTCTGGTCTTTGAGTTGTGCCATGAAGTCTGTCGGCGCCTCGCTGATAATCAGCTCGGCGGCGCACTTGTCGTCTCCGACCACGGCGGTGTACTCGCCCTCGTCGTCCATGACGCAGTCCTTAATGGTCAGGGTATGTTTGAGGCCGTCGGCTCTGTAGACGATGCGCTTGCTGAGCGTCACCTCCTGGCCGGCCTTCATCCACCTCACCGTCACCTCGGGACGGTTCACCTTACAGACGAAGCCGATGGTCTTCTTCTCCTGAGTCTCAATGTCCTCGATGGGATCCAGGAACTTCAGCTTCTCCTCTGGGGATGAAGATAGAGTTATTATTAAAGAGTACTGAAATACATCTCGCTTTATAGACCTGACTCCTGGTCACTAACGAAGACACTCTCAAAAAGAATTGATGGGAGTTCTACCAGAACACCAAGGATGGTACAAAACATCTCCGTGAAATCACATCTCACTTCCAAGTCGCTATATGACTCACATCCATGCTGATCAACCATCATTAGGCAACGTAAACTAGCCCTGGACGGACATGTGGTAAGACAACGAAGCAGCTGTTTGAGTATTGTTATGGAAACCTGATACTATCAGAAGCTCTGGGAGGCCTAGCACAACGTTAAGGAAGGTGCAAGGAGAAGACACTGGTCTGGAAAGCAAAGAACTTTTCGTGACAATGCCGGACAGAAGGAGCTGGATGAAGCACTTTATTCATGTCACTGATTCCATCGGATGCATTTGACAGACGGGACTGAGATGAAGCTGTGCACCTTTATTCAAGAACAGAGCGAATCATCTGTTTCACCTTGTGGACGCCTCCATGCATCCGAAAATCTGTTTCAGGACTAATCTCAGACCACATCATCAGACGTCCACACCATTTTTAGTGTTCCACATTCCTCCAGGTCTTCATCATTATTACCATTAGTCAGATGATGTATAATTTTTATGCTTAATGACAAGACGATCTTTTTCAAGTCTCTGTGTGGATCTATGTCTCAGATTGTGGATCTGGTTCTTGGTTTGGGCTTTACTCATGCTCAAATAACAAATATCATAAAAACTTGTTTGCAGCTTATTTAACCCTCTGAACCACAAAACCTGTTGGTAGATTTCAAACATGTTACCTTAAAAATCTCCAAAATGAAAACATTTATCAGCCAGAAGCTTTAAAAACAAAGAATCATGATTTCTGCCCACTGAGTCCTACTGACAGAAGACATCTCTGAGTTCTCTCTGGTTCCACAGAGCTGCAGGACTTTAGATGAAACATGAACCACAGTGAAGAAAAATAAGTCTGCAGCAAAAAACGAGGGTTCAGAGGGTTAAATATGACGGTTTTAAAATGTTCAGCAAGTTCTACTTTAATACGCCCTCAAAATCCCCAAACCTCCTGATTGGAGGTAAAACTATCACTTTGAACTTCAGTCTGGTTGCTCTAAAGCTTCATCATGAGATGTGGAGATGTGACTGCAGTGGAAGTTCACTCCACTAAAGTGCTGCAACATTACTTACCTGCGACTTTAGCGCCGGCGGAGCTCTTGGCCTGCTCTCCTCTCTGATTGGTCAGGTTGATGGTGTAGGTGGCCTCGTCGGACTTGTGGGCATCTTTGATCCTCAGAGAGAAGACATTGTCCCTCTGAGCCATCATGTACTTGCCACTCTCGAAAATGGTCTCCTCGTTCTTCAGCCACTTGGCCTTGGCTCCCTCAGAGTTCGTCTCACAGTTGAACACGATCTCACTTCCCTCTTTCACCTCTGTGTCTTTAATCGGTGTAACAATCCTCAGTTTTTCTGGAATCAAACAAACTGATTAAAACCAAACCTGTGCTCTGAACGAACCTAAATTGTTGTCAAAAAGAACATGGAGGTCTTACCAATCACATACAGATCAGCTGAGGCTTTAACGCTGCCGATGTGGGCAACGTAGCCTCCCTCATCCTTCCGGTCACAGTTTTTCACAATAAGAGCCCTCCTCTTTCCCTCACTGATGATGGTGTACTTGTCTCCAGCTTCCACCTCCTTATCACCTCTGAACCATTTCACCTCGTAGGTGTCTTTGGAGACGGAGCAGGCGAACTCGGCCTTCTCGCCCTCCACCACTTCCTGGTTCTGAGGACGGGCGATAAACTCAGCCGCCAGTTCTAGAAGGAACAAGAAGACAGAGTAGAGCTGAGTTTAAAAGTCCAAACTAAAAGGTGAAATGTAAAGAAAACCTTCACCAGCTCTGCCTGAATACAGCTATATGGCTGTTAAAAGTGAAAACAGTTCAGTAAATCTTCATCTCGTCTTGTTCTCTGAGAGTCCGACTAATTCCACCTTCATGTCAGTACAGTAAACAGGAAGTTAGCGAGCTTATCTCTGCATACAAATGCCATAAACCCACATAATTTTTACTCTGTAGTCGTGCTGGTAGGTGTATTCTGTTGAACAGCTGTTCTTTATTCACTCCCTAGAAGTAGAGACGCTCTCATCCATTCTCAAAGATCAGGATCAGGGCTGATCAAGGCATTTTTGATGGTGTTAAATAGTTGATGAGTTGACATTTGTTCTGTGCTGATGTTGTTGTTTCATTAACAGACTCTTGGTTTGTTCCTCAGTCAGCTCTGATCCTTCAGTTACTGAGTCCAGGAACTCTGGTGGTCCCAGTTCATCTAAAACACCAGTTCTGGTTGGAGGGAATTAAGCTCCTCATTAGTCTTTGTCATGGTGCCTGTTGCTGCTAAACTCCCACAATGCTCTCTGCTTTAACCTCCTCTGGTCTCTACAGGATTAAACAGGAAGAGGCTCCACCTGGTGGAACAACCAGGAACTACAGCTGATCTACATTTATTGACGTCATGGAGAGAAAACAGGTTTCCTGCAGTACATCCTACCATCTAGTACTACATTTATCATCTAGTACTACATTTACCCTCTAATGCTAAATTTACCCTCGAGCACTACATTTACCCCCTAACGCTACATTTACCCTCTAACACTACATTTACCCTCTAGTACTACATTTACCCCCTAACGCTACATTTACCCTCTAGCACTACATTTACCCTCTAGCACTACATTTACCCCCTAACGCTACATTTACCCTCTAACACTACATTTACCCTCTAATGCTAAATTTACCCTCGAGCACTACATTTACCCCCTAACGCTACATTTACCCTCAAGCACTACATTTACCCCCTAACGCTACATTTACCCTCTAGTACTACATTTACCCCCTAACGCTACATTTACCCTCGAGCACTACATTTACCCTCTAATACTACATTTACCCCCTAACGCTACATTTACCCTCAAGCACTACATTTACCCTCTAACGCTACATTTACCCTCTATCACTACATTTACCCTCTATCACTACATTTACCCTCAAGCACTACATTTACCCCCTAACGCTACATTTACCCTCTAGTACTACATTTACCCCCTAACGCTACATTTACCCTCTAGTACTACATTTACCCCCTAACGCTACATTTACCCTCTAGCACTACATTTACCCTCTAATACTACATTTACCCCCTAACGCTACATTTACCCTCAAGCACTACATTTACCCTCTAACACTACATTTACCCTCTAACACTACATTTACCCTCTAATGCTACATTTACCCTCTAATACTACATTTACCCCCTAACGCTACATTTACCCTCAAGCACTACATTTACCCTCTAACACTACATTTACCCTCTAACGCTACATTTACCCTCTAATGCTACATTTACCCTCTAATGCTACATTTACCCTCTAACACTACATTTACCCTCTAGCACTACATTTACCCTCTAGCACTACATTTACCCCCTAACGCTACATTTACCCTCAAGCACTACATTTACCCTCTAACACTACATTTACCCTCTAACACTACATTTACCCTCTAACGCTACATTTACCCTCAAGCACTACATTTACCCTCTAATGCTACATTTACCCTCTAGTACTACATTTACCCCCTAACGCTACATTTACCCTCTAGTACTACATTTACCCCCTAACGCTACATTTACCCTCTAACACTACATTTACCCTCTAATGCTAAATTTACCCTCGAGCACTACATTTACCCCCTAATGCTACATTTACCCTCTAGCACTACATTTACCCCCTAACGCTACATTTACCCTCCAGTACTACATTTACCCCCTAACGCTACATTTACCCTCTAGCACTACATTTACCCTCTAATACTACATTTACCCTCTAACGCTACATTTACCCTCTAACACTACATTTACTCTCTAACACTACATTTACCCTCTAGTACTACATTTACCCTCTAACACTGCATTTGCCCCCTAGCACTACATTTACCCTCTAATACTACATTTACCCTATAACATTACATTTACCCTCTAGTACTACATTTACCCTCTAACGCTACATTTACCCTCTAGTACTACATTTACCCTCTAGTACTACATTTACCCTCTAGCACTACATTTACTCTCTAACACTACATTTACCTTCTAACACTACATTTACCCTCTAGCACTACATTTACCCTCTAATGCTACATTTACCCTCTAACGCTACATTTACCCTCTAACGCTACATTTACCCTCTAACACTGCATTTACCCTCTAACGCTACATTTACCTTCTAACACTACATTTACCCTCTAATACTACATTTAACCTCTAACGCTACATTTACCCTCTAACACTGCATTTGCCCTCTAGCACTACATTTACCCTCTAATGCTACATTTACCCTCTAACGCTACATTTACCCTCTAGTACTACATTTACCCTCTAACGCTACATTTACCCTCTAGCGCTACATTTACCTTCTAACACTACATTTACCCTCTAGCACTACATTTACCCTCTAATACTACATTTACCCTCTAACGCTACATTTACCCTCTAACACTGCATTTGCCCTCTAGCACTACATTTACCCTCTAATACTACATTTACCCTCTAACGCTACATTTACCCTCTAGTACTGCATTTACCCTCTAACGCTACATTTACCCTCTAACACTACATTTACCCTCTAACACTACATTTACCTTCTAACACTACATTTACCCTCTAATGCTACATTTACCCTCTAGTACTACATTTACCCTCTAGCACTACATTTACTCTCTAACACTACATTTACCTTCTAACACTACATTTACCTTCTAACACTACATTTACCCTCTAACACTACATTTACCCTCTAACACTACATTTACCCTCTAATGCTACATTTACCCTCTAACGCTACATTTACCTTCTAACACTACATTTACCCTCTAGCACTACATTTACCCTCTAATGCTACATTTACCCTCTAACACTACATTTACCCTCTAATACTACATTTACCCTCTAACGCTACATTTACCCTCTAACGCTACATTTACCTTCTAACACTACATTTACCCTCTAATACTACATTTAACCTCTAGTACTACATTTACTCTCTAATACTACATTTACCCTCTAACACTGCATTTGCCCTCTAGCACTACATTTACCCTCTAATACTACATTTACCCTCTAACACTACATTTACCCTCTAATACTACATTTACCCTCTAACACTGCATTTACCCTCTAACACTACATTTACCCTCTAGCACTACATTTACCCTCTAGCACTACATTTACCCTCTAACACTACATTTACCCTCTAGCACTACATTTACCCTCTAATACTACATTTACCCTCTAGTACTACATTTACCCTCTAACACTGCATTTGCCCTCTAGCACTACATTTACCCTCTAATACTACATTTACCCTCTAACACTACATTTACCCTCTAGTACTACATTTACCCTCTAGTACTACATTTACCCTCTAACACTGCATTTACCCTCTAACACTACATTTACCCTCTAGCACTACATTTACCCTCTAGCACTACATTTACCCTCTAACACTACATTTACCCTCTAGCACTACATTTACCCTCTAATACTACATTTACCCTCTAACACTACATTTACCCTCTAATACTATATTTACCCTCTAACACTGCATTTACCCTCTAACACTACATTTACCCTCTAGCACTACATTTACCCTCTAGCACTACATTTACCCTCTAACACTACATTTACCCTCTAGCACTACATTTACCCTCTAATACTACATTTACCCTCTAACACTACATTTACCCTCTAACACTGCATTTACCCTCTAACACTACATTTACCCTCTAACACTACATTTAACCTCTAGTACTACATTTACCCTCTAACACTGCATTTACCCTCTAACACTACATTTAACCTCAGTACTACATTTACCCTCTAACACTGCATTTACCCTCTAACACTACATTTAACCTCTAGTACTACATTTACCCTCTAACACTGCATTTGCCCTCTAGCACTACATTTACCCTCTAATACTACATTTACCCTCTAACACTACATTTACCCTCTAGTACTACATTTACCCTCTAGTACTACATTTACCCTCTAACACTGCATTTACCCTCTAACACTACATTTACCCTCTAGCACTACATTTACCCTCTAGCACTACATTTACCCTCTAACACTACATTTACCCTCTAGCACTACATTTACCCTCTAATACTACATTTACCCTCTAACACTACATTTACCCTCTAATACTATATTTACCCTCTAACACTGCATTTACCCTCTAACACTGCATTTACCCTCTAACACTACATTTAACCTCTAGTACTACATTTACCCTCTAACACTACATTTACCCTCTAACACTACATTTACCCTCTAACACTGCATTTACCCTCTAACACTACATTTACCCTCTAACACTACATTTAACCTCTAGTACTACATTTACCCTCTAACACTGCATTTACCCTCTGACACTACATTTAACCTCTAGTACTACATTTAGACCATGTCCGACTGGAGTTTTACTAGAAGATTTTTGAACACCTAAGGAATTTATTTTACTAATGATCTACTGATATATTCATTTAATAAACAGATACATTGGATTGATTTAAATCCCTAGTTATAACTTTCAGACTAAAGGTGAAGTATTTTACTTTTAGCAGAGTGATAAATACGAGCCCAAAAGGCACAGATTGATTCAGTGTTTTTACCATTGAGTCTGAGCGTGGCAGACGTCTTGACACTGGGACTCAGCCTGCAGTTGTATTCTCCGGCATCCTCCATCCTGAGATCCTGGATGATCAGGATCCTCTTGCGTCCGTCCACGATCTGCTCGTACCGACCGCCCTCTGGCAGCTCCTCATCTCCTCGGTACCAGATGACGTCGGCGCTGGCTTTGGACACCTCACAGATCATCTTCACGCTGTCCGTCTCCGTCCCCTCCACGTTGGACAGGTTCTTGGTGAACTTGGCTGCCTCCTCTGAGGACATACGGGGCAGCAGGGATTAATGTGGCCCAAAGGTTCACTTTGTGTTTATTGTCTTTGACCCAACAGGACGTGAATAACAGGGATACAAAACCAGTCGTAAATTTCACCTAAAACTACCGTAGCATTCTGGACATGTAACTGAATAATGTTCCTCACCGATGACGGTGAGCATGCCAGAGGTCTTGGAGGTTCTGGCGTCACATTCGTACTCGGCCTCATCGTCAAACACTGACTTGTTGATGACCAGGATCCTCTGGACGCCCTTAGCGATGATCTCGTACTTCTTTCCTTTCCTGATCTCGCTGCCGTCCTTGAACCAGCGGACCTTGAAATGCAGCAGTAAGAGTCAGTCCAGCGGAAAAGGAACTTCCAACAGCTGGATCATCTTAAATGAACAGAGCAGCGACTGATCTTTGTGTTTCTGCTTACAGTCTCACCTTTGCGGACTCACGAGACACTTCACATTCAAACTTGGCAGATTCCTTCTCTTTGACCTCCACATCCTGCAGAGGCTTTGTGAACTCCACATGAGGAGCTGTGGACACAAACACCACATTGTTACAGCAAAAAACAACTTTTTCACTTGAGTTTTGATTAGACATACTCATGATTTTTACTTTAACCATCATGTAAGTATCTATTTTCAGGACATGACGTAAATAAAATGCAGTGTCTGTCCATTCCAGATGGTAATTTCTGCCATGGTTTAGGGCGTTCTAATATGCTACGATAAATGAAGATCTGATAATTACTGCCTATTTACACTAATAAATTTGATGCTTGATGTAATTGTTGTTTTAATTTTAAAGATTTTAAAGGATTTAAAGAAGTATCTGTCAGCCACTGTGGTTAAAGGTGAAGTTAAAGGTGTGATTGGTTCTTACGTGTAACCTCCAGGAAACAGGAGGTCTTGAACTCCTTGGCGTCACATGTGTACATCTTGGCGTCATCCGGAGAGCAGTCGTGGATGACCAGCGCTCTCTTGCGTCCGTCAGATATCGTATCGTACTTCTTGGTCTTTCTAATCTCCTGTCCCTCCCTGAACCAGCGAACCTCAGCGTTCTCTCTGGAGACTTCACACTCCAGCGTGGCCGTGGCCTCCTCCTCCACCGTCTGGTCCTCCAGAGGCTTGGTGAACTCCACCGGTGGCTCTGAACAGCACAACCAAAGACACTTTCATCAGGTGATAACAAACGCTGAGTTTTCAGATGTGTTCACTGACCACGATGTGTTGGAATGTCTCACCTCTGAATAGGGATGTAAGTTTTAAACAATTTCCTTACCTGATAGTTAGCAGCGTTATCAATCAACAATCGGTGAGTTAATACTGTCAATTAAATGTTTTTATAAATAAACCACTTTAAATAGCTTGGATTCATCCATAGAAATGCTTTAGTGTGCCAACTGCTGCCTAACTGAAGTCACAAGCTCTAGTCAGAGGTCATTAAGTGCCACAGAAGTCTTTCTCATGGTGGCCTGTTAGCGATAGAAAATCCTGCTAGCGTGAGCCTCGGGTAGCTAGCTAAACCAGTCGCAAACGACTCCCAACCTGTACAAAACACTCTGAATTTGTGCAAAAGAGCAAGACGTTGACTCAACTTAAAATTATCCAAAAAGACAAAACTTGTTTCAAATTTTAAATGTCTAAAATGACTCCAAAACTGTCCAGAATTACAAACCCCCAATAATTTAAAACGTTGTCGAGAATAATTCTGAACTTTTCCAAATTGACTTAAATTTAATTCAAAATGACAAATGAGACAAAGCTAGCTAGCCAACGTGGACAGTCGTAAACTCAGAGTTCATCAACAGCAGAGAGGAGCGCTTGTTTTACAGATCCTTACAGCTGGTCAGTGAACAAACCTACAGCTCCATCCCAGTAAGAACTGGAACAACCAGCTGATCCACAACACATTTACTGACGTCTTTCTTCTCCTGCCTTATCGGTCCATGTATTTTTGACTGGTTGAATGAAGCCAGCAGTAAACCGATCAACGGTGAGTCACTGACTGCTATGTGAGACTATTGGTGTGTTTAGTTTTCCTCTTGATGATCATGAGGTGCAGTCAGACCATTCTACTCAGAGCTTTATAGGATGATCCAACTGTGCCTCACCGTCATTCTTGCTGTTTCCAGTGTTTTAAACTGGTCAAACATCAGGTGTAATTAATAGATTATCAATCATTCTGAGCCTCCCACCTCTGACGATGAGCTGAGCCTGGGTCTGGAAGTCTTTGGCGGCCAGTTTGACCTCTCCAGCCTCCGACAGCTTCACGTCTCTGATGGTCAGAGCGTGAACTCCACCCGCCACCCGAGTTTTCACCTGCAGAGACCAAGCAAAAGTCAGATTTAATGCGGTTGTTTCCTCTAGTGAACACTGGAAACGTCTCCTGTGAACTTACAGAAACCAAACAACACACCTCTACATCTCCAAACACCTCCAGCACAGAAAACACTCTGAACCAGCTGTCAGGCTTTTTAGTAAAAACATGAAGCTTTTCTTTGTGTTTTAGGTCTTCAACGTTTTCACAAAAACACCTTCAATCTTTTAACTCTCCACCAAAACAACTTTGTCTGGATCATTCCAGAACTGGAGGACGTTTTACATCAAATTTCCAACAATCTACATATAAAATACTAAAACATCAGTAGTTCTGTAAATGTTCTAGTCCTGAGACCAAATCTAAAAAAATCTAGGAGAAAAGAATGATTGAAAATATTTTAAATACCAAATAAGTCTGGAGTTCCCATTCCCCGCCGCCCCTCCAATGACCAAACTGAATCTCTAATAAAAATCTCCTTTTGCTGGTTTCATTTTGTTCATTCATGTCTCTTGTAACTGTGAGATTTTTTTAATCAACATAATGTTTTAAATAATAATTATTATTCATGGAACGTGTCCCACAACATGTTAGCAGAACCTGTAGATGATGTTTTGTCATTTTCTGTCTTGTTTTTGTCGTTTCCATCCTCCATCAGTGTTCCTACAGAATGTGTAGATCAAAGCTATGTCCTCTCTTCTATTTTCCATCTTTTCATCCATTGTCAGCCTTGATTGAACGTCTCTCTCTACCTCATATTATCAGGATCAGACTCATTCTTTGGACTGTTTTCCATCAGTGGTCAGCAGTAACAGCTAGCTAAATATCTAGCTTCTACTGCTGAGAAAAAGATCACATTAGCATGGATCAGAGTAGGGTTAGCAACAACACAGAAACATGGAATAAAAATGAGCCGATCAATACCTATTATTGATCAATATGGAGCAGAACACTGGAACAGAAAAGGTTTATTTTTAACATGTTGTATCCCAGATGTCCTCCAGTTCAGGAATGACCTTTATATATTTCTCCAGACCTCCAGGTCCAACAGAAGGACTGAGGACTTTTCTCCTGAGCTCTTCCTGTTCCTCCAGCTTCTACATATAAGGCTGCAGAGCCTCGCTGGTGAAGATAACGCTGCTCTCCTATCGCCGATTATTTTTAGCTGCTGCCTGACGGAGGAAAACCCCAAACCGTCCCACAGACTTCAGCTTGTTCTCACAATAAAGTCACTCTGAGTGCAGCTTTTGTTCTTGTTTCAGGACTTTTTAATCTTAACACACATGTTTTGATTTTAAATCTCAACTCAAACTAAATAACAGCAACGCTTTCTGAATGAAGGTAAAGAGAAGAAACGCAAGAAGAAAAACTGAATTTAGGATTAAACTGAATTTCATCGTTTATCTGAAACTGTGCTGCTAATTTTACATCATATTATTATGCGGCGACAGAAACTAAATCATTTTTATCTTAAGAAGAGAAACAAGTCTTTTTAAAACAGTTTTTTTCAAATTGGTGTAAAAATAATATTCATTTTTTTTACAGTTTTGACCTTCAAACTTCCTACATTATTTTCTCAAAAAACGATTTAAAAAGTTCTAACTAAAACACAGAAGTAATGAGTAAGAATGTAAAATTAAATGTCATTTATATGTAATTTCTTCTTCAGGGTTTTACTTTTGTTTACTCTGTTTTAAATTAAAGGACACTGAATTTACGACATATTTTGTGTGTTTTGAAGTTTCTTTCATGAGGATTTTTCAGGTTCTTTCAGGCGTTTCCTGAATAAAAAGCCTAAAACCATCCAGTGTGACTCACCCGGTCGCTGGCCTCCATCCTCTGTCCTCCCAGGAACCAATCAACAGCGATGCCTTCATATGACAACTCGCACTCAAAGGTGGCCGTCTCCCCGGCCGTCACCGTCACGTCCTTCAGAGGACGCATCAGACCGATGGAGCGAGCTGCAGGACGAGAAGAAGAAGTGGTGAACACCTGTGGACGTCCTGCTTCATGTTCTGAGGTCTGTGAAGCTACAGGATCCAGTTTCCTCCAATCAGAGAGCAGGCTTCAGATAAAGTGATGAAAATAGCACAGGATCTGATTGGCTGAAGCCTCAGAGACACCAAGCGACAGAAAACAGTTTGATTAAAGTTTCCAGATGACCTGGTGTCCAGAAAACATGATTTAAATTCTGGATTTATGGAATTATTCATATATCGATGAAATGCTCCTTTTTCTAAAACAAAAGCTTTGATTAACTGAAAAACTGAGTCAAAGAACAAGAAAGAGATACAGTTAAAAGTTATCAGCAAAAAACTAGAAACACACAATGCTGTAAAATATCCCTAAAAACAAATGAAATGTTAACAACATTCATAAAAAGCGTATTAAAATATGAATGAAACATACACTACCGTTAAAAAGTCTGGGCTCATCCAGATAACTCCATGTTTTCCATTAAACTCCCACTTTTATCCATGTGCTAACATAACTGAACAAGGGTTTTCTAATCATCAATGAGCCTTTCAGCACCATTAGCTAACACAATGTAGCATTAGAACACAGGAGTGATGGTTGCTGAAAATGTTCCTCTGTACCCCTATGGAGATATTCCATTAAAAATCAGCTGTTTACAGATAGAATAGTCATTTACCACATTAACTATGTCTACACTGGATTTATCATTCATTTAATGTTGTCTTCTGATTTTCTTTCAACAACAAGCACATTTCCTAGTGACCCCAAACTTTTGAACAGTAGTGTAACAAGCACTAGAATATGTCCACAGTAAATGAAGTAATCTGACTACATCTGAAGTAATAAATCTTATTTTTAGAGTTCATCTGCACCACTTTTGAATTTCTGTCAATAAACGTTCGTCTGATTTAAGCAGGAAATAAAAACTCCTGAAAATGAAATAACAGTAAGAAGAAAAGGTTGTTTTGTGTTCTTTAGAAAAGCTTTGGACCTTTGACTCGGAGCTGAGCGTTGGATTTGGCGTTGGCTGCTGAGAAGTCGACGCCTCCGGCCATGTCCATCCTGACGTTGTAGAGGATCAGCATGTGTCGGGTTCCTTCTTCTTTAATCTCCACATCCTGCAGGAAAACATTCGGTTGAATTCCTTCTAGTTAATCTGGTGATGAATGAAGTGGGGGGGGCAGGCGGTAGACTCACTGCAGACTGGTGCAGAGCTTCTCCCTTCAGTTTCCAGTTTCCGTGGACGTCCTCCTCTGAAATCTCCGTCTCAAACTTGGCGGTTTCCGTCTCCGTCACCTCGACGCTGTAGAGCGGACGCACAACCTTGATGTCGCGTTCTGCAGCAAAACGACAACAAACCGGAGTCAGAACAAAGAGCTGCAACAGTTCAGAGTTCACCTCAAAATCATGCTGCATCAAACCTTAAAATAAGCTTAAAAGAATTCAATTTAAACCTCAGTTTGGTTTTTGTCTGAATTCTGCTTAAACAAAACTTCAGTGTAAATGGAGATGCAGGATCAGCTGGATCACAGGACTGACTTCCTTTGTTGTTTTATCCTCAGTTATTGGTTGGATTTGGTTGAAATGAGGTTGCTGAGAGACGCTACAGTTTACTATTAGTTTAACTAGCTAACTAACTTACTAACTAACAGAACCCAGTGTACTTTTCATTTAACTGTTGTTTGAACTAACCTTGTATTGAACAAATTTTTGTTAACCAAACCCTTGACTAAGAATCATTTTTAAAAATGAGTCCTTTAAGTGTTTAATAGCAGAATTTAAATTAATTTCCAACTATTTTGATGATCACTAAACGGTCTAGATTCTCTGATTTCAGCTTCTTCAGTGAATGTTTTCTGGTTTCTTTCCTCTCATAGTAAACTGAAGATCTTTCGACCAAACCAGCTGATGGATGCACAAATAAAAAGTGAAAGTCTGATTATTCCTGAAGCATGGAATTCATTAAAGCTGCTGCTAGAACCTAAAGAGACAGAGCAGAGTTCGGACCTTCGATGTTCAGGTCGGCCGTGGTTTTGTCCGAGCCGCAGTCACAGGTGTAGGCTCCAATGTTGGCCTTCTCCGCCTTCCTCACCATCAGGATGCGCTTCTTGCCGTCGGTGCTGATGGCGATGTTCTTGGACGGGGTGATCTCCTTCCCGTCCTTGAACCACTTGACGTCGGCGACGGCTTTGCTCAGCTCACAGACCAGCTTCACCTCGTCCTTCTCCACCGCCGTGTAGTTCTGCAGCTTGGTGGTGAAGTACAAGTCGCCCTCTGCAGAGAGAGTTCAACAGCCAGGAGAAAAGGGTCAGACCTTCACAGAAATCTGCTTTCATCACCAACTAACAAACATCAGAGCTACAACCGTTTGTTCCACCAGACACTGACCGATGACGGTGAGCATGGCCGTCACCGTCTTGTCCATGGCCTCCACTTTGATCATGGAGGTGTCGTCGATGGTGACCTCCTTGAAGGCCAACGTGTGGATCTTTCCCTGGTCTGACATGTGGACCACCTTACTGGGATGCAGCCGGACATCATTCTTGTACCAGACCACGGGGATGTTATCGTGGGAAAGTTCCACGCTGAACTCTGCTGTCTCGCGCTCCTTTACCGTCACATCCTTGATCGGTTTGGCAAACTCCAGGCGAATACCTACCGACAGCAGACATCCACACATTCAGCAGCTGTTCCTGAAAGAATGCTGGGGTTCATTCTTCTTCTAGTTTCCTCTAATTCTTCTTATTGCTAATACAAGCTAACAGGAGCTACATCAGGGGATGTCTTTAGCTACTGGGAGGTAACTGGAGCAAACAAAGGATAACAGGCGCTAACAGAAGCTATGAGGACGTATCTGAAGCTAACAGAGGAAACCTGGAGCTCAGAAAAGTTAGCTGGAGCTAATGTGGCTAATAGGAGATAATTGGAGCCACCAGGAGCTAACATGAACTAAAAGGGGCTAATAAGAGGTAACAACAGCCAACTGGAACTGAAGGACACTAATAGGAGCTACCCGGCATCAACTAGACTTACAGGCGCTAATGGAAACAAGGAGCCATGAGGAGCAAACACAGGTGATTAGTAGCTCAGAAGAGCTAAATGAAGCAAATGGGAGCTTTCTTTAGCTAATAGGAGCTAACAGGAACCATGAGTAGCTAACAGACGACATATAGACCTCCAAGTTTGCACAGAAATGTTTTTTATCGCTTCTATTTGCGCTGCAGCGTACATTTCCATTTCTTTGGGGAAATAATGGAACATTAATCACCAAATGCAAACCTCCAAAACCTGCTTTAAATGCACACATGTCTGATAAACAGCTAATATGAACTGAACCAACTAAAACTCCAGATTTTAATAATTTAAAGAGACAGAGAACCGACCTCCCCACTGGTTCTCCAGGTGAAAACAGAAGGCCTTACCTTGGATGACCAGTTTGCCCGTTGTCCTCTTGTCCTCGGCCTCAAACATGTACTTCGCTTCGTCGTCGTAGGCGACCGATCGGATCACCAGAGCGTACACTTTTCCCTCCTGGACCATCTCGTACTTGTCGTCGCCCTGCAGCTCCTGAGAACCTTTCAGCCAGCGGAACGTCTTCGGGGCTCTCGACACCTCGACCTCGAACCTCGCCTCGTCCTTCTCGTACACCTGGACGTCGCTCAGTGGCGTCAGGAAGTTCAGTGGAAGCTCTGAAGACAAACAAAAAGAGGATTGGAGATCATTGCAGGGCCTGGTGAGATTCAGTGAGTCTTTCATTAATCTTCCGGGATTTTTTCAGACACAAAATCAAAGATCCAAGTTTTACCTGATGAATCAAATTAAAGATAAAAGACTGCAGCCGTAAACGGGATTTTAGAAATACTGAAGTCTGACGTGTCCATTAAGTATCAGCAGCAAAACTGAATTTCATGTTTTTTACACATGACAATACCAGAACAGGAGGTCATTAACCTCCTCAGAAGTCTTTGTCATGGTGCTCACAAACTGTTAACAGCAATAAACCAATGAAACAATAACCATTAGTTTAGCTACCAATGGGCACCATGACAGAGACTTCTGTGGAGGTTAATGACCTCCAACCAGAGCTGATGTTTTTGTCGTTTCATGTCTCGTTTTTGTCATTTTGTGTCTGTTGTTTGTCATTTCATGTCTCGTTTTTGTCATTTTGTGTCTAGTGTTTGTCATTTCACGTTTCGTTTTTGTCTTGTTTTTGTCATTTTTGTCTTGTTTTTGTCTTGTTGTGTCTCGTTTTTGTTATTTCATGTTTCGTTTATATCTTGTTTTTGTCTTGTTTTTCCCGTGTTGTGTCTAGTTTTTGTTATTTTGCGTCTTGTTTTTGTCATGCTGTCCATTGCAACATAGCAATGCTTAAACCTGTCATCATATAGAAAGCTGTGTACAGCTTCATTCTTGATAATAATTAACTGATGATTAATCGATAACTCTGTTTGGTTAAAAGCCTTGAAACATCTGCTTTAAACTCATCATCAGGTTGACCAGACTGAGGTTTAATTCAGCTGTTAGGTGATTCCCAGCTGGTCTATCTCAGAAGGAACCCTGATGTTTAGCTGCTGTTCCTGATAGAAGCTCTTTAAAGGTGTCTCTGGTTTACCTTTGACCTTCAGGTTGGCAGAACACTTGGCGTTGGCGGCGGCGTACGAAACCTCGCCAGTCATCGCCACCCTGCAGTTGTAGAGGATCAGAGTGTGTTTTCCTCCCTCCTCGATGATGTCCACGTCCTGCAGGAGGAACAAAACGATGAACGATGACATACCAGGTCAGTGTCTGTTCTGATTTCTAACAGTAAGTTAACATGAGGATCATTCCTGGAGGACATTCTACATCCCATAATCCACGTGTAAAATACTAAAACCTACAGTAGTTCTGTAAATGTTCTTGTCCTGAGACCAAATCTATAAAAACTAGGAGAAAAGAATGTTTGAAATATTATTAAAATACCAAATAAGTCAGGAGTTCCCCTAAAATACCATTTTTCTCCTGTCCACCCCCCGATGACCAAATTGAATCTCTAATAAAACTTATTAATTTTAATTAATTTATTAATTTAAATCTCCTTTTTTGCTTTTATTTTTTCATTCATGTCTCTTGTAATTGTGGAAAATTTTTTTAATCAACATAATATTTTAAGTAATTATTATTCATGTAACATGTCCCACAACACGTTAGCAGAACCTGTAGATGACGTTTCTTTCATTTTATGTTTCGTTTCTGTCATTTTATGTCTTATTTTTGTTGTTTTCTACCTTGTTTTCATTGTTTTGTCTCATTTCTGTCATTTGTGTCTTGTTTTTGCCGTTTTCTTACTTTATTGGTCATTTTCTGTCTTGCTTTTGTCATTTTCTGTCTTGCTTATATCGATTGTATCTTGTTTTTGTCATTTTCCATTTTGTGTTTAACTTTTTATCTTGTTTTTGTCCTTTTCAATCTTGTTTTTTTCGTTTTCTGTCTCGTTTCTGCTGTTTCGTGTCTCATTTTTGTCATTTTGTGTTTGTTCTTCCTGTGGACGTCGTGACGACAAAACATTGAGGATAAATGTGACGATCAAACTCACAGATGAAGGACTGAGAACTTCTCCGTTCAGCTTCCACTGTCCGTGAACGTCGTCCTCAGAGATCTCCACCTCAAACCGAGCTGTCTCTCCATCGAACAGCTCCACACCGTAGATCGGCCGGACGACCTTAATGTCACGAGCTGAAAATAAAACAGGACAGGGGATGAAAACTCTGATTCATTTGGTAGTTTGTGGAAGAAAATGCAGGAAATTTAAGACTATGAAATAAATCTGATGCTGGCAGTAGAGCAGGAAGTCCTCAGGGAAGTCATTTTCATATAAAGTTGCTTTTATTTTGATATTTTCAAGCATTTTTTTCTAAAGAAAAACAACATCATCCCCCAGTCTTTTAGTTCTTTGACAACTTTTATGTTCGATTTATCACTGAGCAATAAGTTGCTCTACCTAAACCACCGATCTGACCCAAGCGGTTAGCTTGTAAAAATGAAGAAAACTATTTTTTTACCTTCAATGTTGATGTTGGCCGACGTCTTGTCTGTTCCACAATCACATACGTATTTGCCTTTATCGCTCTGCTCCACTTTCTTCAGGACCAGAGACCTCCGCAGACCTTCTGACCTCATCACCACCATCTTGGAGGAGGTGATCTCCTTCTCCTCGTGGTACCAAACGACGGGAACGTCTTTGCTCAGCTCGCAGTCCAGCGTCACCTCGTCTTTCTCTGTGGCTGTATAGTCCTGAAGCTTCACCACGAAGATGGCGTCGCCCTCTAGAGCAGGAACCGGTCGGTTAGTTTCAGAGGAAACGGGTTGTTCACAGCCCAGATGGGTCATTCCACATTAAACCAACCAGAGCTAGTTCTCCTCAGAACATCTGGTTCTTCATCTCTAGTAACTTCATTAATGACCAGAGTTCTACCTTCAGACTGGGAATATCTCCAGAGTTCCCGGTCCTTGAAGTCCATTGAGGAGAACGTCCCCTGTAGAAAGTTCTATAGTAGACCTACCGACAACTGGAGAAAGTTCTACAGTAGACCTACCGACAACTGGACATTTGTTGGTAGGTCTGCTCTCGAACTTTCTCCAGTTGTCCCCTTTCTTCAGGGGACGTTCTCCTTTCTTGTTTCCAGTCTTTAAGTTTAGTCTCAGACCATTCCAGGTCCTTCAAGTCCACAGAGGTGGGTCCAGATTCATCACGTTTGTGTCTTTGGGATAATTTCAAAGTAATTTAAGACACATTTCATGCCATTCTGAACTAATTTTGTACAATTTTCAAGTCATTATAGACAAAATGTCAGGTCCTTTTGAGCATTTTTTTTAAATAATTTGGGGAACCACTGGGTCATTTTGGAAGGTTTCTTGTCATTTTTTGTGTAAATTTAATAATTTTGAGACACTTTAGTGTAATTTTGGACATCGTTTGTCATTTTGGTCAATTTTTAGTAATTTTGGTAATTTCTTTCATTTTTGGTCATTTTTCAAGACATTTGAGCAAATTTTTGAGACATTTTGGTCAATTTTTGAGTCATTCTGGACAAATTTCATGTCATTCTGAACTAATTTTCTGTGATTTTGGACACTTTTAATGTCATTCTTGTTCTCACCTTGATGGATGTCAACCTGACATCAGATCAGATTTACATCCATCCAGGTCTCTCTGTCTGAACACTGGACCTGGTTTTGTTCATTACCTCCGCCAGGAGGTAATGTAATCACCGGAGTTTGTCTGTTTGTCTGCTTGTCTGTTAACAGCATAACTCAAAAAGTTATGGACGGATTTTCACCAAATTTTTACAGGATGTCCGGAAGAGCAAAAGTAACAATTGATTAGATTTTGGAGGTGATCCGGATCACCGTCTGGATCCAGGATTTTTTTGAAGGTCGAAGGACAATTGAGAGATGGCCTGGCGGCCATCTCTCAATTAGTCATGCTGTTAACAGACAAACAGACAAACAGATGGCCTGGCGGAGGTCTGCGCTCTCCGAGTGCTTTTCTAGTTTTCTCTATAATCATCTTTGAGGGGCTCTGACTGATTTTACATGGAATGACTCATGCAGCACCACTTTAAATACCAGGATTTTAACTTTTTTACTCTAATCAGTCTCAGAAGCATGTTGTGAAGACATCCACTCACGGATACAGACAGAAGACATCAGAAGAAGAGTTACCTATGACCGTCAGTTTGGCCGTGGAGTAAATCCCTTTGGCCTCTGCCTTAATCTGGCAGGTATCGTCTAGCTTCAACGTCCTCATTTCTAGACTGTGTTTCTTTCCTTCCACGTATGTGAGCACCGTTCGGCTCACGTGGAGCTTCATTTCGTTCCGGTACCAAACCACCGGTACGTTCTCGTGACTCAGCTCAAGATCGAATCGTACCGTGTTACCTTCTTTCACCGTTCGGTCCTGAAGCTGCTGCACAAACGTGAGCCTCATGCCTGGAATACATCGTCAGTGCACACAGGGTTGGAATGAGCACACAGGAAACGTGAAGCGCTGTTCTGTCCTACTTACCTTCCACCAGCAGCCGAGCCGAGGATTTCTGGCCCAACACTTCGATCGAGTACTGAGCCTCATCGTCAAACTCACAGCTGTTTACAATCAGCATGTGTTTCTTTCCGTCATCAATTATTTCGTATTTGGGGCTCGGGGTGACGATCTCCGCCCCCCTGAACCACATCACCTTTGGCACATCCTTGGTGATGGTGCACTCAAACTTAGCCTGTTTCTTTTCAGGCACAGAAACGTCCTTCAGATGGTCAACAAAGCCCATTTCGATTTCTGGGAGGTGCGAATAGTTTGGCAGTTATTCACAAGAAGCAACAACACAGCTGCCGCCTTTCTTACCTGTTGGCTGAGCGACACCTCAGCTTTTAAAGACCGGCTGAAGCAGCGACAGACAGACAGATAAACGGTGTGTTTGTGTTCGGGTACCTTTGACGGTGAGCATGGCGCTGGTGACGGCGTTCAGAGCCTGGTAGGAAACCTCTCCGGCCTGGTCTAGCTGAACGTTCTTCAGCGAGAGGAAACGCTTCCTGCCCTCAGATTTAATGTCGCAGCTCTGCAGAACGAAAACATCTGAGTGTGATGGCATCCCAACTGGACGTTTAGTGCAGATTTATTAACATGTGTTATCATTATGCACAAATGTTGAGTCTTTTTGGACAAAAATCTGATTGAATAGAGTCAAATATGGAGTTCTGGTGTCAGATTTACCAGAAATCAGGGGAGTTTAATGTTCAACATAACTCAAAATGATGCATAATTACAGAAAATTAATTCAGAACGACATGAAATTTGTTGAAACTGACACGAAAATTGTCCAAAAGGAGTCAAAAATGATCCATAATTACAATAAAAATGGTTCAGAATGACTCAAAAATTGTCTATAATTAGAGAAAATTAGTTCAGAATGACATGAAATTTGTCCTAGATGATTCAAAAGTGATCCCAAAGACACAAAGATGATCCAAAATGACGAGAAAAGATCCAAACTGACATAAAACTTGATGAAAATTGTCCAAAATTAGCCAGAATGACCCATAATTACAGGTGAGTTTATCTACATGTAATTCATTTATTTCCTCAGTGACAATCGGTGAACGTCTGTCGGTCCGTTGGTGATGAATGATGTAAGTTTAACACAACCAATCAGAATCCTCCTTGGTGGACGGTGCTGTCATCGTCTGTCATCTTATCATTTGTTCTTCATAGGAGCTTCAGTAGGAGCTCCTCTGGTAGATTCTAGAAGACCTTCCACCTCTCATCCAAGATGAGAACCTAGAACCTACCAGAGAAGTCCATCTGGTTTCTACCTACCAGGACCGGATGAATGAGGATCTACAGACTTCTCATCTGTTGAGTTTACTACCCCACCAGAAACTGGATCGTTTTCAAGCAATCTTCATTTCATTTTCAACAATTTCTCTGCAATATTGCACAAATTTTGAGTCATTTCAATCATTTTTGAAGCATTGTGTTCTAATTTTGTGTCGTTCTGCAAATCTTCAGTCAGTTTGGATCATTTTTGAGTCATTTTGGGAGAATTCTGAATCATTCTGGACAATTTTCTGGTCATTTTCAACATGTTTTATGTCAGCCAGTGTTGTTTTTGGCAGCCAATTTAGATTTAGTCTTAGTTTTAGTCTTTTGGACGAAATCCTTATTCTATTTAGTCACAATTTAGTCATTTCTATAAGTGATAGTTTTAGTCCAGTTTTAGTCATCGAAAACTCAAAAGGTTTTAGTCTAGTTTTAGTCTAGACGTATTAGCCTTTTAACAAATTACGTATTATTAACCTCACTGACAAAATGACAGTGGAATCAATGTTCATTACTACAAAAATGCCAACAAAGATATTCCCTCTTCAGGACTTGCGGGTTTATTTTTTGTCAGTTTAGAGTAGTATGTTAAGGTTAAGGTTTTGTAGAATAAATATCCTCGTCTCTATTATTGTTCTACATCGTTAGAAATATAAAAAAAATACCTTTAATTCTGTGTTCTGTAAAGTTAGTGCATTTAATTTACAATGCATTGATTCCATAGAATACAATGTTGATTAACTTGCAATGCCCCAGTAAAATAAATAAATCCTGAATAACGGGGGAACAATTAGATGAAGCACATCGACGTTCTGAAGGCTGGGATGTGAAATCTCTGGTTAGAATGTGGTCAGATGGTTTATATGATGTCATTGTTTTACTTAAAATCTGTTTAAAAGTACAACAACTCAGGTCCAACTGGTTTATCGCAGTAAGCTTTGAAAACGGTATTAGAACTTCTCTTGGTGTTTTTGTCGGACTGAGGACACAGACTGTCACCAGTTAATCTGATCGTCACACTCTGCCGCAGTGAAGCGATATTTCCACTCCGTTAGGTGGAGGTCCTCATTAAACCGAGTATTTTACTGGTAGACTGAATAGCCGTGAGTCCCAACAGAGCAATAACGACAATGTTAAAGCTGACAACAAGAACATTTCGGAACAGTTTATTGACGTCTGTGTGTTTTGAACAGGCATCGGTACAGTCACCTATGCTATGCATTGCCGTGTTAACAGCCTCGCTCACTGAATATCACCAGTTGATCGAAACCATCCATTAACGTTTTCGTCCAGTCTCATCTCTTGAACGAAAACTAGCACACGTCTCATCATGTTTTGGTCATCAGAGAGCCACGTTTATTTCGTCATCGTTTCGTTTTCGTCATGAAAAAAAGGGGCGTCAACGAAATAATTTCGCCATCGTTAACGAAAACAACACTGATGTCAGCTTGGATCGTGTCTTATCATTTTAGACAACGTTGGTGTCTTTGGGATTATTTTTTGTCATTTAGGACAAATGTCATGTTATTCTGGATCAATTCTCTGGAATTATGGATCGTTTTTTAATCATTTTAGACTATTTTAATGTCATTCTGAACTAATTTTCTCTAATTATGGACAATTTGTGAGTCAGAGTCATTTTCAAAAAGCTTGAATCTTTTCTTGTCATTTTGGATCCTTTTTATGTCATTGGGATAATTTTTGAGTCATTTAGGACAAATTTCATGTCCTTCTGAACTAATTTTCTGTAACTATGGACATTTTTTGAGCCTTTTTGGACAATTTTAATGTCATTTTGGTTCTCACATGGATGGATGTAAAACTGATCAGTTTTACATCCATCCAGGTGTCTTCATCTATACACTGAATCTGGTTTCCATTCAGAGCCATTTTTTTTCAATAAATTTAGACAACTATTGACTCAGAAACTGGATCATTTTCAAGTAATTACACACGTGGACAAAATTGTTGGTACCCCTCAGTTAAAGAAGGAAAAACCCACAATTCTCACTGAAATCACTTGAAACTCACAAAAGTAACAATAAATAAAAATTTATTGAAAATTAAATAATCAAAATCAGCCATCACTTTTGAATTGTTGATTAACATAATTATTTAAAAAAACAAACTAATGAAATAGGGCTGGACAAAAATGATGGTACCCATAACTTAATATTTTGTTGCACAACCTTTTGAGGCAATCACTGCAATTAAACGATTTCTGTATTTGTCAATGAGCGTTCTGCAGCTGTCAACAGGTATTTTGGCCCACTCCTCATGAGCAAACAGCTCCAGTTGTCTCAGGTTTGATGGGTGTCTTCTCCAAATGGCATGTTTCAGCTCCTTCCACATATGTTCAATGGGATTCAGATCTGGGCTCATAGAAGGCCACTTTAGAATAGTCCAACGCTTTTCTCTCAGCCATTCTTGGGTGTTTTTGGCTGTGTGTTTTGGATGGTTGTCCTGTTGGAAGACCCATGACCTGCGACTGAGACCAAGCTTTCTGACACTAGGCAGCACATTTCTCTCCAGAATGCCTTGATAGTCTTCAGATTTCATCGTACCTTGCACACTTTCAAGACACCCTGTGCCAGATGCAGCAAAGCAGCCCCAAAACATTACTGAGCCTCCTCCATGTTTCACCGTAGGGACAGTGTTCTTTTCTTCGTATGCTTGGTTTTTGAGTCTATGAACATAGAGTTGATGTGCCTTACCAAAAAGCTCCAGTTTGGTCTCATCTGTCCAAAGGACATTCTCCCAGAAGCTTTGTGGCTTGTCAACATGCATTTTTGCAAATTCCAGTCTGGCTTTTTTATGAGTTTTTTTCAGCAGTGGTGTCCTCCTTGGTCGTCTCCCATGAAGTCCACTTTGGCTCAAACAACGACGAATGGTGCGATCTGACACTGATGTACCTTGGCCTTGGAGTTCACCTTTAATTTCTTTGGAGGTCGCTCTGGGCTCTTTGGATACAATTCCAACGATCCGTCTCTTCAATTTGTCATCAATTTTCCTCTTGCGGCCACGTCCAGGGAGGTTGGCTACTGTCCCGTGGGTCTTGAACTTCTGAATAATATGAGCCACTGTTGTCACAGGAACTTCAAGCTGTTTAGAGATGGTCTTATAGCCTTTACCTTTAAGATGTTTGTCTATCATTTTTTTTCGGATGTCCTGGGACAATTCTCTCCTTCGCTTTCTGTTGTCCATGTTCAGTGTGGTACACACCTTTTCACCAAACAGCAGGGTGACTACTTGTCTCCCTTTAAATAGGCAGACTGACTGATTATGAGTTTGGAAACACCTGTGATGTCAATTAAATGACACACCTGAGTTAATCATGTCACTCTGGTCAAATAGTTTTCAATCTTTTATAGAGGTACCATCATTTTTGTCCAGGCCTGTTTCATTAGTTTGTTTTTTAAAATAATTATGTTAATCAACAATTCAAAAATAATGGCTGTTTTTGATTATTTAATTTTCAATAAATTTTTATTTATTGTTACTTTTGTGAGTTTCAAGTGATTTCAGTGAGAATTGTGGGTTTTTCCTTCTTTAACTGAGGGGTACCAACAATTTTGTCCACGTGTGTAGTTCAGTTTTCCCTTCAGACCAAATCAGTCAATTAATCAGTCAATCAATCAATCAGAGTTTATTTCTATAGCACTTTTCATACATAAAGTAGCACAAAGTGCTTAACAAGTTAAAAACAAACATTAAAAAGACAATGCCCACATCCCTCCCAACTCCTGCCCCCATCATACTCCCTATCAACACACACACATACACACACACACACACACACACTTCTACATCAGAAATAATAGCGTTGGTTGGCTGAGAGCAGAAGCACCAGTCCAGTTTGCTGTAGAGGTAGAATCTCTTACCGGAGACCTCGTCAGCACCTGTCCTCTCAGCTTCCATTCCCCGGCTACGTCCTCTTCAGATATCTCAGTGTCAAACCTGGCCTCCTCCTTCTCCACCACCTCCACACTGGAGAGCGGCTTCAGGATCTCGGCCTCACGCTCTGAGAACAAAGGCAAACATTAAAGTTAGAAACCGTTTCTGAACACAGCCGGACCTCCAGACGTGGCCTGGTGTGAACCGACCTCCCAGCGTCAGCTTGGCGGTGTATCTGCGGTCCTCCACCTCGATGGTGTAGTCGGACACGTCGTCCGGCTGGCAGTTGTTGATGGTGAGCGTCATGTCCTTCCCGTCCTTGTTGATCTCCACCTTGTCAGAGGGCGTGAGCTCATTCTCTCCTTTGAACCACTTCCAGTTGGGAGTGTCTTTGAACAGCTCACACTTGAAGGAGGCCTTAGCCTTTGGTTTCACATGCTGGTCCCTCAGAGGCTTCACCAGCCAGTCTTTGATGATTTCTGAGGAGGAAGACATGATGTCAAAAAGGGTGGACTCTGAGGGACCTTCAGAGCTGACGCTAGGCTGTGGTAGCAGAAAAGGATAGTTATGTACAGTATTGATGGTTTTTGATTTTAGCGCCTTCTTTTACAGCACTTAATTTATAGAAGATGGAGCTTTCACTTTTTCTTTTTTATAACTGAAGAACAAGGAGGCCTTGGCTTGGTCACCAGAATAGATTTTTTTTTGCACTCTCAAACTGTTTCCCTTTTTTTTTCCTTTATCTGATCTTTTTTCAGATAAAGGACCCAGAAGATAATTTGTCCATTTAAGGAATCATCCATTTGCATCTTGAACTGTATGCTGTAAGCTTTCCTGTCTTTGGATAGTTCAGCCTTCAGTCTCCATACTGTTAAAGTCTCCTCCTGTTATTCAAACTCTCAGGATGGAGGACTCTGAGTTTGTGTCTGAGACTCGGTGTCCCAGTTCTTCCCATGAGCTCAGAGCTGTGGTAATATCAGTAATGTTGTGTGAGGGACTAAATCAAAGACATTATTCATAAATCACACATTCATACACAGGCGCATGTAGAATAAAACTCTGATGGATGGAAAATTAGCAGAAGACATCTTCTGTAAAGGGATCATCCAAAAGCTATTCTCTTCAACTTCTTCTTGTTTTTAGACAACTTTCCAACCTGACCAACAACTATTCCTGAAGATCTGCAAGTTTCTCTGCAGATGGACAAAGTTGGTTTGTTTGTTCTTCCTTAAGGTTTGTCAGCAGCTGTTAAAGGTGTTAAGTTTCCATCTTCTACTCTGTTTATAGCAGCTAATGCAGCCTACAGCGCCACCTCCTGACTCGACAGCTCAGTTTACTTACTCCATACCACTTATTGCAAACACATCTAAAAGCTCTCCTCAAATTCACCCGACTGGTACACAGAGACACTGAGCTGTTAGATCTTTGACCTGAGTGTCTTCACACCAAGAACCACCAGAAGAGATCCAACGAGATGGTTTAAGGTGGTTTCTATTCTATGTATCAGGGTTTAAGGTGGTTTCTATTCTATGTATCAGGGTTTAAGGTGGTTTCTATTCTATGTATCAGAGTTTAAGGTGGTTTCTATTCTATGTATCAGGGTTTAAGGTGGTTTCTATTCTATGTATCAGAGTTTAAGGTGGTTTCTATTCTATGTATCAGAGTTTAAGGTGGTTTCTATTCTATGTATCAGAGTTTAAGGTGGTTTCTATTCTATGTATCAGAGTTTAAGGTGGTTTCTATTCTATGTATCAGAGTTTAAGGTGGTTTCTATTCTATGTATCAGGGTTTAAGGTGGTTTCTATTCTATGTATCAGAGTTTAAGGTGGTTTCTATTCTATGTATCAGGGTTTAAGGTGGTTTCTATTCTATGTATCAGGGTTTAAGGTGGTTTCTATTCTATGTATCAGAGTTTAAGGTGGTTTCTATTCTATGTATCAGAGTTTAAGGTGGTTTCTATTCTATGTATCAGGGTTTAAGGTGGTTTCTATTCTATGTATCAGAGTTTAAGGTGGTTTCTATTCTATGTATCAGAGTTTAAGGTGGTTTCTATTCTATGTATCAGAGTTTAAGGTGGTTTCTATTCTATGTATCAGAGTTTAAGGTGGTTTCTATTCTATGTATCAGAGTTTAAGGTGGTTTCTATTCTATGTATCAGAGTTTAAGGTGGTTTCTATTCTATGTATCAGGGTTTAAGGTGGTTTCTATTCTATGTATCAGAGTTTAAGGTGGTTTCTATTCTATGTATCAGGGTTTAAGGTGGTTTCTATTCTATGTATCAGAGTTTAAGGTGGTTTCTATTCTATGTATCAGAGTTTAAGGTGGTTTCTATTCTATGTATCAGAGTTTAAGGTGGTTTCTATTCTATGTATCAGAGTTTAAGGTGGTTTCTATTCTATGTATCAGGGTTTAAGGTGGTTTCTATTCTATGTATCAGAGTTTAAGGTGGTTTCTATTCTATGTATCAGAGTTTAAGGTGGTTTCTATTCTATGTATCAGAGTTTAAGGTGGTTTCTATTCTATGTATCAGGGTTTAAGGTGGTTTCTATTCTATGTATCAGAGTTTAAGGTGGTTTCTATTCTATGTATCAGAGTTTAAGGTGGTTTCTATTCTATGTATCAGAGTTTAAGGTGGTTTCTATTCTATGTATCAGAGTTTAAGGTGGTTTCTATTCTATGTATCAGAGTTTAAGGTGGTTTCTATTCTATGTATCAGAGTTTAAGGTGGTTTCTATTCTATGTATCAGAGTTTAAGATGGTTTCTATTCTACGAATCAGAGGGTTTAAGGATGCTTACCGATCACTTTAACGTTGGTGGTTGTCTTCACGTCCTCCTGTCCGTCCACCTCACAGGTGTAGGCACCGGCGTCCTCGTCGGTGGAGTTCTGGATGGTCACAGCATGCTGCATGCCGATGACATTAATGGCCACTTTTCCGGCCTTTTTCTTGAGGACGGCGCCGTTCCGCTTCCAGACCACATCTCTCTCTTTGTTGAGCTCACAGGTCAGGTACATGGGCTGACCCTTCATACAGGAGGTCTCTGGTTCCAGCTCCTTGATCCATTTCACCGGCAGCTCTGTGTGGAGGAGACAACCCAGGGTTTCCAGTAAGTGGAGGGAATCATTTAAAGATCAGACTCTGGTGCCGGTACTGTACCTGAGTTTGAGAACTTTCTGACACCTAAAGGAAGCTGGATTTTTCATTTCACAACACAAATTTTCAGAAGCTTTGGTTAAAATGTTGATTCGTGTTAGATTACCTTCAACGATGAGCTTGGCCGTGCACGTTATCTCCTTTCCAGCGTTCTTGGCCACACAGGTGTATTCACCGGTGTCGGACAGCTGGACATCAATAATGTTCAACTTGCGGTCTTTTCCATCTGAGGTGAACTTGTGTTTGGGGCCTTCCCTCAGGTTGCTGCCATCTTTCATCCAGGAAGTGATGGCGGTGGAGGGCGACACCTCACATTCGAACACGGCAGATGAGCCGATGGACTCGGCCTCCGTCAGCACGATGTCCTGGAGCTTCTTGATGAACTTCAGAGGGACGGCTTTGAGCTTGAATCCTCCGAAGGGCTCCTCCGGTGGAGACGGGCCCTTTCCGCCAGGCCTCAGGCCCCGCCCCCTGCCGCCGTCACCTGGAGATGGCGTTTGTCTCGCTGCAACACCAGATAGAAACACTCAGCCAGTTAGCATCAGACAGCGGGGGCCTTTAGGAGGTTAGTTCTAGGATCAGATCAGTCTCATGTTTGAGTCAACAGCTTTAGATTCTGTTGACTAGTGAGAATCATGCAGCTCATTATGAGTCTGAAGAACCCAAAGAACAGGACGACATGAACAAGAAACCACAAAACACAAACACACACGAGAAGATTAAGATCACTGTGAAATAAACGTGAAGCTAAAAGAACAACTCAACTAAAACTGTGTTCCTCTCTGAGTCCATATTAACAGACATCAGAGATTAAATGATGTAAAAAATATCAACACTGACAGCAGATAACTGATGTCAGCTCTCAGTTTAAAAGTATGTTTAGGCTGCTGGGTATCAGTCAGATATCTTTAGAATTTACAAGCATCAGTGGATCTTTAGTAATACAGTATTTTTTTCCCTACAAAATCGCACATTATCTGAACAAAGCTGAAGGACGATCTCCAGATCAGCTGTTTGAAAGTAGATAAAGTCTGATTAAAATGTGTAAATGTCTGGCTTCTCCCTGCATAGAGGAACCTTTGGAACCCCCAAAGAGTTTTAGCCAGATTCAAAAAGATGATAATTGACAATTTGAACAGACATTTTATCAAATGGTTAGAAAATACAGAGATTTCTGTCACATAAGGAACACAGATTAACTGAATTTACTGAACACAGACCAATCATGGATCTTTAATTAAAGAACGAGCCAAACAGGTGTAGTCGGTGGCCAAACGTTGATTTGTCTGATTTGGTTTGAGGATAAGGCAAGAAATAGTGACGTTAAGCTGCTTCAAACATCATCTAGTGCAAAGACCAAAGAGCACAGATGAACGTCAGAAAAACTCTCACCCCCGAATCCTCGGCCTCGGCCTTTTGGCGGCTCTTCTGACGGCTTTCCATCTGAGCAGAAACAATGAGATGAGTTTAAGCTCCTCTGAAAGAGCTCTGTGGGGATGTAAACTTTCCAGCAGAAACCACGATGAAGATTCAGACGACAGCAAACACCACATGAGAACACACATCTGATGGAACCAATGAAGAAGATGAAGATGAACATGAAATAATGGAACCAGACGATCAAAAGGACACACTTCCTGAGGAAATGGATGAAGACAAACACTGAATGACTGGTGACACATCGGAGGACAGACTGATATGATGGACATGAGAACATGGACGGTGAAAGAACAGACTGAGTGATTAAGAGAATATGTGATGAGGATTAGATGGTTCATCTGAGATGGATGAGGAGCTCCAGAGGCAGCAGCTGGAAGCATTTGCCGGCCTTCACCTCACCTCGTTTGGCGCCAGGCATCCCTGGAGTCTCCAGCGCCCCGTCAACCCCTTCACCCTCCCAGTCTTCTGGAGGAACCAGCTCCCAGCCCCAGGCCTCCTCTTCCTCACCCTCCACATCCTCAGCCTCCTCTTCAAACACCTCCTCCTCTGGCTGGGTGGTCACCCTCTTCATCTGCACGGCTCCAGGAGAGACCTCCTTGGTCAGGGGGATCCGGCCTCTACCAGGCTTGTCTGGTTCTGATGGTTCCTCTGGAGATAGCTTCTTCGGGACCTTTTTGAGTGTGACAGCTTCAGCGGTGTCTTTTGGTGAAGCAGCTTTGGGAATCTGTTTGACCTTCTCAGCACTGGGCTTCTTATCGGCAGGGATTTTCTCCACTTCCTTCAGCTTTGGAGATGGAGTCTTTTTCAGCTCAGCCTTTTTAAGCTGCTCGATGGGCTTAGGGGTTTTTTCCTCTTCTACTGTTTCCTTACCAGCTCTGGGTGAAGGAGTCTTTCTTGGCTCCATGTCTTTCTTCACAGCCTCGGTTTGTTTCTGTGGGAGCTGTTTCTCTGCTGCTTTCTGGCCTGGAGGACTGGGCTTCTTCGCTGGACCAGCTGGTGCCTCTTTGTCCTGAGGTTTCTCATGTTGGTCTTTAGGTGTTTCAGTCCTTTCAGGTTTCCTCAGCTCCTTTGGCTCTTTGGCAGGTTCCTCTCTTGGGGTTCGACCAGGTACCTTTGCATCCACAGGCTTGGATTCCTCTGATGGTTTTACTGGCTTTTCTTCAGGCTTGGTGACTTTGTCGAAAGGCTTCAACACAACCCGCTCTTCCTCCTGATCTGGTGTGGAAATGATTCTGGGTTTTCCACGAAGCTTGTCAGCAGCACTAGGTTCCTTGTCTTTGGGTACTTGGTCAACCTTCTTCTTCTGTGGGGTTTCCTTCTGGTCTTTGCTGACGTCTGGAGTTGTGTCTGGACTCTTGAGGGGAGCGTCTTCATTCTTCCTTTGTTTTATAGCGGTGCTGGGTGGATCTCTCTGTGGAACCTCACTTCTCTGGAATGGAGTTCGCTCAGTGTCTGTCTTGGCCTCAGCTTCTTTCTGTGGTTTTGGAGATTCAGTCACCTCTTTTTTCTGTTGTTTGTCAAATGGTTTCAGGATCACTGCTTCTTGTTCCTCATCTTTCTTTGGCAACTTCTTTATTTTCTTTTTGGTTAAATCTGGCTCAGGTTCATCATCTTTCGGGGCCTTTGGGGTTCTTATCCACCGCGACTTTTCATCTTCTGCCTCCAGCTGTTCAGGTTCCTCCACATATCCGAGTTCAGATGCCTCTTCTGCTGCAGTGAAGACTCGTTCGGTTCTACCAACTGTGATCATCTCTCGATCATCCCGATCATGAAGCCTCTGGACAGTCAGCTCTGTGTCATAATGTCTTGTCACTTCCACCTTGTGAGTTATGACTTCCTTCTCAGGCTCCTTGGGCTTCGTCGGCACCTTTTTTAGTTGGATCTTTTGTCGTTCTTCTTCTGCTTTCCCTGATTTTCCAAATGGTTTCAGTTTGACTGATTCTTTCTGCTCATCTGCTTTTGGTAGTTTAGTTATTTTCTTCTTCTCTACACCTGGTACCTCAGGTTTCTCCTCTTTTTGCAGTTTTGGGGTTCTTGTCCAACCTTCATTCTCTGTTTTTTGTACAACTGAAACTCGCTCAGCTTCTTCAAAGTGCCCTAACTGAATGGTCTCCTCCTCTGCAGTGAAGACTCGTTCAGTTCTGCCGAGTGTTACAATCTCTCGATCTTCTCGGTCATGGAATCCATGAACCGTCAGTTCTGCATCATGATGTCTCACCACTTCTGCTTTGTGAGTTACGACTTGTTTTTCAGGCTCAGCAGGTTTTACTGGAACCTTCTTCAGCTTAACGACCTCTGGTTCTGGTTCTTTTTCTTTGGGTATTCTGGTGGATTTACTCTTCAGCTTTGGGGATTCTGGTGTTTTTGCTTCCTGACCAGAAATCTTACCCTTTTGCTTAAGAGGTGGCGCTGTGGTTGAGGCAGTAAATACAGCTTTTATAACATTCAAAACAGACATAAAGGAACAATTCTTCTGACATATTTACAACATAGAAGTCACACAACACTAAAATATTTAAATTATGAACAAGACACATTTTTAAAGGTCATGAGAAACAAATAAAACCATAATTTACACTGATTCTTTTGAAGTAAAGAGCTGATGTCATTGTACCTTTAGTTGGTCCAGGAGCTGAAACTGGTTCTTTGTCTGCAAGAATTTCAATAAGATCAACATAAGTGTGTTTACACAACACACACACTGTTAGACAAAAGACTCCAAGACAAAGAAGTTTGGTGGTTTTTGGAGACCGAGTGAAGAAGGTGTGTCATGCATTTGTTTATAGTTTCTGTTTCCAGAATCATTTGCACCAAAAGGCAGGTTTTAGTGATTTTGTTGTCACTGCAAGTACAATGCACCAAGAGGAAAAACACATCTATGAGATTATTTGATCAAATTCAACAGATACAGTTAATTGAAAGATGTGGATTCTAGACAGGAGAAAGTATTATCATGTAAACAGATCATCAGACCAACAGATTTAAAAAGAAAAGTCATTTCTAAATTAAAGCTAATTAAGACTGAAGCTGAGATAAGCTTCGAAGCAGAAGACAAACACAACAGAATAACATGAATGAAGAGGTTTTACCTTCAGGACGAGAGATTTCTTCCATTACTGGAGATGGTTCCTTCTTCACTGGTGCAACTGGAGCTACAAGAACGCCAACTAGATTAAATCACTGACAAAGATCTGGTCAACAAGCAACAATTGACAGAACAGACAAAACTAAAGAATTCACTGTTGTTACAACCCAACAGGTTTCAGGACAAACTAAACAACTTGAGTGACAAACAGAAGAAACTACCTGCAGGAGCAACTAGCTTTTCTTCTGGTAGCTTTGTGGCTGGTGGAGAAGGTTTCTTTTCCTCTGGAGGAGACACTTGGGAGGACAAGACACCGAAAGTCACAGCCAATAACGAAATAAAGACAAAAGTAAAAGATGAAAGAGAAAATATCAAAACAGAGGACAAAATAACGACTAAGAATGAAGACAGAACGGACGGAAAAATACAACAGAAAAATGTGTGGAAGCTCAACCAGACACAGACAACATGAAGGACTTCTAAGAAATACCTGCAGAAGGAGCAACTTTGGCTGCTGCAGGAGCAGCAGGAGCTGAAGGCTTCGGTGCTGAAGGTTTCTTCTCCTCTGGAGGAAACAATTTAAAAGACAAGATGCCAAGATCACGACCAAGACAACAGCATGGTCAGTCAAGATACAGACAGCAGCACGGACACAAGGGAAGACTGAATGTAAGGAGGGGAGAGAAGCATGAAGATAGTGGTTCATCACCTCTAGACATACACACAACACCACATCACAACAAGAAACTACCTGCAGGAGGAGCAACCTTCTGTGCAGGAGCAGCTGGAGGTGAAGGCTTCGGTACTGGTGGAGATGGTTTCTTCTCCTCTGGAGGAGATACTTTGGGAACACAAGATTTCCAAGAAAAGGACAGGCTTGGTCAACATATACGAAAACGTAAACAACTGAAAACATGGAAATCTGAAGACAACAAGAACAACACAAAAAAAAAACCACAAGAAGAAAGAGGGGGAACTGAACAGATACCTGCAGGAGGAGCAACCTTCTGTTCAGGAGCAGGAGCAGGAGCAGGAGCAGCAGGAGGTGAAGGCTTTGGTGCTGAAGGTTTCTTCTCCGAAGGAGGAGACACTTTGAAAATACAAGATTCCAAGATCACGACCAAGACAAGAACATGGCCAGTTCAGACTCCAAGATGATTCAGACATGAAATACTCCAAACAGCACAACCAGGTGGAAGAAATGAAGATGTGAAAGAAGGTCAGTGGATGAAGGAAAACAGAAATGAAAGACATTAGTAGGCCAAGAATGGTTCCTTAGAAGATAGAAACAGCAACATAAAAGAAACACACAAAGAACGGACATGACTCACAGTGGACGTTAGTGGAAAATTAGTACAGTAAATGCATGAACGTACACTTTAAGAGGTTGATCTTACAGCGATCACGAGCCTCTGCAGCTCAGAAACCAAAGAATACCTTTGTCAAGACTTTGTTGTTGAGGTTCCCAGGATGTCTTCTTTACTTCCTGTCTAGTCGGTGGAGGTTCAGTTGCTTCTTCAGTAGAATCCACCTCCACTGTGGCTGTTTCTTTTTGTGCAGGAGATGCAGGTTTCTTGGAGGAAAGAATTTCTTGCTGAGGAATTTGATGCTTCTTCTCTAGTGAAACTTGAGATTTTTTAGGAGGAGCAGCTTGAGGTTCTTTGGGTGGGGTCAATTCTTCACAGGGCAGGTCCTCCATCTGGGCAACAGTTGTTTTGGGAAGAGTAGGACATCTCTTCTTTGGAGGAAGAACAGATTCTTTTGTTGGTAAATTCTCTTCCTCCATACTGACTGCCTCCTCAGGTGAAGGAACTGAGATCAATGTTGGGACAAGTTCCTCTCCCAAAGAGTTTTTTTCTAATGCAGAAGCTGGTTCGTCAGGAGGTAATGACTCTTCAAGATATTTTCCTTCAGCTTTCATGAGTTCTTCCTTCTTTTGATAGGATATTACTTCTCTCTTCGGAGCAGAGCCAGTGGTTGTGGGAAGAGTTTTTGGTACGTCTTGTTGAATGGATGTTGAAAATGGAACTTTCTCTTCAACAGAGAACTCTTTAGATGCTCCAGGCTTCTTTGGTCCAAGAACTCCTTTAGATGTCGCTGAAATTCTAGGTTTACCTAGATGGTCTGATGAAGAGACAGTTCCGTCTTTAGTTTTTTCGTGAACCACTGAAATGTGTGTTTCAGTAGCTTCTCTCTGCTTTGATTGAATCTCAGCTTTCTTCAGTTTTCGGTCTTTATAAGTTTTTTTGTAAGCTTCAGTTCTGGATGTGGTTTGAGAGTCAGGAGAAGCTTCTTTCCTGTCAGGTGGAGGTGTGATGTCTCCTTTTGATGGAACGACAGTTTCTTGTCGAGGTGGAGAAACAGAGCTCAAAGTCATTTCTTTCTTCTCTTCCTCATGAGGTTCAGTATGGTCTAGTTTTTCAGACTCATATTCTGTTAGTTCAGTCTCCTCTACTGGCTCAGTATCTTCTGCCTGATGACTTTCTCTGAACCAAGTAGAAACCTCCTCTGCTGCCTTTGCAGTTTGTTTTATTTCCCTTTCCAAAATCTTTTCTTCTCTTGCAGTCGACTCTCTGAGCTCTACTCTACTTTCATACGTCTTCTTCTGCTCATTCCTGTGTAGATCTGTGAGACAAATCCTTTCTTCAGAAACCATCTCCAGAAAAGGTTCCTCTCTGTCTTCAACCACTGCTGCCTTCAGGGGAACTGGATAAGCTTTAAGATTTCATCCAAGATTGAAGATGTGCACCATGGAGCGGTGGCCAAGAGGAAAACAACACAAACATTAAAGACACAGAAACACAGATTCAGTTTTGGATTTATTCTACTGTGATTCTTGTTTAACAGCTCAACCGATTGTGTGATGATCTCTATCTCTCTGCTGCAGAACTTCTCTGGACTTTGACTGGACTTCTACTTGTCCATAAGGAATAACCTCATCTAGTTTTAAGGACAAATTAATACATTTTGTCACTTTACAATTAACTGTGAAGACTTTGTTAAACTACCCGAGAAATACTTTCAGTTTACCTTTTGATGTACCCGCCTCCAGCTTTGGTTTAGTTAGTGCTGCTGTTTCCTGCAGTTTCTCCTTCTGTGTTTCTGTTGTCATAGCGATGTTAGACAGTCAACACATGACAGAACCAAGACAAACATTTCAAGAATAAAACACAGTGAGTTAAAAGAAGTACAGATTAGTGAATAAGACTTCTAAATTGCTCATGTCTGAGACATATCTACCTTGTTGCTGTGGTTTTCTAGCCTGAGGAATTTGTTTTTCCAGTTCTTGTGGTGGTGCAGATGTTCTGTGACGTGGAGCTGCTTCTTCTGGACTTTTCTCTGGTTCTGCTGGTCGTTCTATAACCATTTTGCGTGATGCTGGTGTCTTCTCTGGTTCTTGTGGTATCTCCAGAACTTTCTTTGGAGTTTCTGGAATCATTTGTGGAGTTTCTGGGACCCTCTTTGGTTCTTCAGGAACCCTCTTTGGTTCTTCCACAACCTTTTTTGGTACTTCTGGAACCTTCTTTGGAGTTTCTGGTACCTTCTTCTGTGTTACTGGGACCACTTTAGGAGTTTCTGGAACAATCTTTGGTTCTTCCACAACCTTCTTTGGGACTTCTGGAACTTTCTTCTGAGTTTCTGGTACCTTCTGCTGTGTTTCTGGAACCCTCTTTGGTTCTTCCATAACTTTCTTTGGTGTTTCTGGGGCCTTCTTTGGGGCTTCAGGGCTTCTGTTTATTTCTGCTGGTACTTTCTTCGGTTCTTCTAGAACCTTTTTCAGCACCTCATCTCTCGTCTTCGTTTCTTCAGGAATCTTCCTTGGTGTTTCTGGAACCTTCTCTGGCTCTTCTGGTTCTGCTACTGTAGTATACACTGGTGCTTCTGGCTCATGTTTACCAGCCATCAGTAAAGGTTTTCTTGGAGGTTCAGGTGTCTTTGGTTCTGAGACAACTTAGAAGAACATTATTTATAAGATCATTATCTCATCTATCAAAAAGTCACACTCTAGCGAGTGCTCTAAGATATTTACAGAAGACAGTTTGGAAAGATTACTTTGAAAGAAGAGGTTGACCAAATCAAACAGAACATGAAACTTAACAGAATATTACAACAGAGGAACCCATTAGGACCTTTGCAGTACCTTTAGTTTGGACGGCCTCAGCCTTCGGTGCAGCAGCTGTAGGTGCAGGCGGTTGGACCACCGGTTCTGGTCTGGGCACATCTTGCATTTAAGAGAACATTATATACTGTTAACTACAGGTAAAGACCAGCGCTAACATGGAATCAAAGACTACACTCTGAACGAGTGAATTTAAGGTCTGAAACAACAAACAAGAGGAAGGAAGCAGCTTCACATTCAAAGATCATCAGTTAGTACCTTTAGCTGGAAGACGTTCTGGTGTCGGTGGAGGAACCACAGCTGGAGCTGGCCGGGTTACTGGCTCCTCTGGTTTTGGTGGTTCTGGTACTTTTAAGAACATTTTAAGCACAGTTTTTCTTCAGTAACAAACTGACAACCACAAAGACTTCAATATTACAGTCCACTCTATCGAGTGTTGGTTTGTTTACCAGACAGCCAATCACATGGCAGCACATATTAAAGGACCTAAAGATGGAAAAGACTCTTTCTGGTACCTTTAGTTAAAACCTCTTCGGTCTTTGGAGGAGTGATCTTGGCAGCGACTAGCTGAACTGTGGCTTCCACTGGTTTCACTGCAGCTGGTACTTTGGAGAACATGAAAAAGTTTTACTCAACATTTGTCATAAAGCAGCAAACTCTATATTTCTACAAGCATTAGTTTGATAAGATCCAAGTGAAGAGGTTAGCAGCCCAGAACATTCAACAGTTTCATGTTAAAGAGTTTTCTGCAACACAGAACAGAGACGAGGAACATGATCCAGCAGAACAGCAGAGGAGCACAGAGTTCAGGACGTTACCTCTCGGTTTTGGGGCTTCTGGCGTTTTCTTGGCGGCTTCAACTTTTGGTGCCTCAGGTTCCGGCTTAGTTTTGGCCATTTTGGGCTCAAGTTCTGCCGGTTTCTGAGGAGGCACTTTGGGCTCTGGAGGAAGTGCTTTTGGTTCTGTTGGAGGCTTGGGTTGGTAAGGTTCAGGAGAGACCTTAGTGGGAACCATCTCTGGTTCCGGTTCTGTGTATACTGAGGGTTCTTCAAGGTTAACAGAGAAACATTACGTCACTTCACACAGAGAACAAACAGCTTCAAGAGTTTATCAGAACATCAGAACATGTAAAAAGATGAACAGCAAGAACACAATGCTGCCTGCATTGTAAGAACACGGAGAACATTCAGACAACATCAAGACTTACAGACAGAACGCAGCAGAAAGTTACAATCAAGAGATCTGTTCAACTGGAAAGATGTTTGTGGGATAAAACATTCCTGCATTTAATAAACATCTAGAAAACATCCAGACAGCTTTAGGTAGAATGTCTAGAAGGATTTTAAATCTGTATGAATATTAATTAAAGAGATTCTTTTTAAAGAGAACATCAAGTAATTATTGAAAAACGATATCTTAAGAATTAAAAAAGTTCTCAACATTACATCTAAACATTATGGATTTAAGATAAATAAGAAAATCAAATCAATTATTTTAAGAAAAATAGGTACATGCTTTAAAACCCTCCGTCTGCAAGAATGCAGGTCATGAAGATGTTTTATTATGATTAAAGAAAGTTTTCAGGTCAAGTTCAGTGTTGAGAAGAATTTGAGCCAATAAAGACTCACAAACATAAAACATTTTCAGGTTTTTGTTACCTTCTGGAGCTGGAGCTTCGTCTCTCCGGGCAGCAGCAGAAACCTCCGTCTTCTTTACTTGTGGTACTTTAAAATATCATCAGAAATTTCAGTTTTCTGATCACAATTATTAAGATTTTTAATCATTAAGAGAAACAGAATAAAACAAGAATGAAACAAACAATGTGACTGAACAAGAACGATCTAAAAAAACAACAAGAGCATGAATAAGATGAATGAGATGGAAGGAAGAGCAGGTATTTTGCAGATACCTTTAGCTGGAGGTGGAGCTGCAGCCTCAGAGGGTTTCTCCTCTGGTCTCCTGTAAACCTCAGGAACTTCACAGAAAGATGAAGAAAGTTCACATTAAAACTACGGCAGACAAACTCTACTCTCTACTCTAAAAGCTCCAGTGGTTAATCAGAGCAGAAGTAAGAGAGCAACAACATGAACAAAAAGAAGTGGACACAAAGACAGACGAGAAGATTCAACTACAGCATGCTACACCATGGAGAGAAGCTTCTAGAAGCAGCAGCAGGTTGTGAAGGTCGAATGCCCAGTGCTTCTGATCAGCAGCTAAACTAAACTACAGCCAGAAGCTCTCTGAGCAGCCAGAAGCTCATCTGCATCCTCAGATATACCTGCAGGAATTTCCTCTCTGACCTCCACCTGAGTCCGTTCAACAATCTCCTCAACCGCCTTTTTCTCTTCTGGTGGGGAAGAAAAGTGAACTTAGACAAGAACCTGAGACCTGAAACGACTGAAAGCTAGAGCAGACTGACACGGTCCGGAGGGAAGTCATAAGCAACCAAGAAACACCACAGGTGAGATTCAGACAGGTAGAAACACAACAGGTAGAAACACAACAGATAGAAACAGAATAGGTAGAAACACAACAGGTAGAAACATAACAGGTAGAAACACAACAGGTAGAAACAGAATAGGTAGAAACACAACAGGTAGAAACAGAATAGGTAGAAACACAACAGGTAGAAACACAACAGATAGAAACACAACAGATAGAAACACAGACAGGTAGAAACAGAACAGGTAGAAACACAGACAGGTAGAAACAGAACAGGTAGAAACACAACAGGTAGAAACAGAACAGGTAGAAACACAACAGATAGAAACAGAACAGGTAGAAACACAGACAGGTAGAAACAGAATAGGTAGAAACACAACAGGTAGAAACAGAATAGGTAGAAACACAACAGATAGAAACACAGACAGGTAGAAACAGAATAGGTAGAAACACAGACAGGTAGAAACAGAATAGGTAGAAACACAACAGGTAGAAACAGAATAGGTAGAAACACAGACAGGTAGAAACAGAATAGGTAGAAACACAACAGGTAGAAACAGAATAGGTAGAAACACAGACAGGTAGAAACAGAATAGGTAGAAACACAACAGGTAGAAACACAACAGATAGAAACACAACAGATAGAAACACAGACAGGTAGAAACAGAACAGGTAGAAACACAACAGATAGAAACAGAACAGGTAGAAACACAGACAGGTAGAAACACAACAGATAGAAACACAACAGATAGAAACACAGACAGGTAGAAACAGAACAGGTAGAAACACAGACAGGCAGAAACAGAACAGGTAGAAACACAGACAGGTAGAAACAGAACAGGTAGAAACACAGACAGGTAGAAACAGAACAGGTAGAAACACAACAGATAGAAACACAACAGATAGAAACACAACAGATAGAAACACAGACAGGTAGAAACAGAACAGGTAGAAACACAGACAGGCAGAAACAGAACAGGTAGAAACACAGACAGGTAGAAACAGAACAGGTAGAAACACAACAGGTAGAAACAGAACAGGTAGAAACACAGACAGGTAGAAACAGAATAGGTAGAAACACAACAGGTAGAAACAGAATAGGTAGAAACACAGACAGGTAGAAACAGAACAGGTAGAAACACAACAGATAGAAACACAACAGATAGAAACAGAACAGGTAGAAACACAGACAGGCAGAAACAGAACAGGTAGAAACACAGACAGGTAGAAACAGAACAGATAGAAACACAACAGATAGAAACAGAACATGTAGAAACACAGACAGGTAGAAACAGAACAGGTAGAAACACAACAGACAGAAACACAGACAGGTAGAAACAGAACAGGTAGAAACAGAACAGGTAGAAACAGAACAGGTAGAAACACAACAGACAGAAACACAGACAGGTAGAAACAGAACAGGTAGAAACACAGACAGGTAGAAACAGAACAGGTAGAAACAGAACAGGTAGAAACACAGACAGGCAGAAACAGAACAGGTAGAAACACAACAGATAGAAACAGAACAGGTAGAAACACAGACAGGCAGAAACAGAACAGGTAGAAACACAACAGATAGAAACAGAACAGGTAGGAAACACAGACAGGTAGAAACACAGACAGGTAGAAACAGAACAGGTAGAAACAGAACAGGTAGAAACACAACAGATAGAAACAGAACAGGTAGAAACCAGACAGGTGGAACAGAACAGGTAGAAACACAGGTAGAAACAGAACAGGTAGAACACAACAGGTAGAAACAGAACAGGTAGAAACACAACAGGTAGAAACAGAACAGGTAGAAACAGAATAGGTAGAAACAGAACAGGTAGAACACAACAGATAGAAACAGAACAGGTAGAAACACAGAGGTAGAAACACAGACAGGTGGAAACAGAACAGGTAGAAACACAACAGGTAGAAACAGAACAGGTAGAAACACAACAGGTAGAAACAGAACAGGTAGAAACACAACAGGTAGAAACAGAACAGGTAGAAACAGAATAGGTAGAAACAGAACAGGTAGAAACACAACAGGTAGAAACAGAATAGGTAGAAACAGAACAGGTAGAAACACAACAGATAGAAACAGAACAGGTAGAAACACAGACAGGTAGAAACAGAACAGGTAGAAACACAACAGGTAGAAACAGAACAGGTAGAAACACAGACAGGTAGAAACAGAACAGGTAGAAACACAGACAGGTAGAAACAGAACAGGTAGAAACACAACAGGTAGAAACATAACAGGTAGAAACACAGACAGGTAGAAACAGAATAGGTAGAAACACAGACAGGTAGAAACAGAACAGATAGAAACACAACAGATAGAAACAGAATAGGTAGAAACACAGACAGGTAGAAACAGAACAGGTAGAAACACAGACAGGTAGAAACAGAACAGGTAGAAACACAGACAGGTAGAAACAGAACAGGTAGAAACACAGACAGGTAGAAACAGAACATGTAGAAACACAACAGATAGAAACAGAATAGGTAGAAACACAGACAGGTAGAAACAGAATAGGTAGAAACACAGACAGGTAGAAACAGAACAGGTAGAAACACAGACAGGTAGAAACAGAACAGGTAGAAACACAACAGATAGAAACAGAACAGGTAGAAACACAGACAGGTAGAAACAGAACAGGTAGAAACACAGACAGGTAGAAACAGAACATGTAGAAACACAACAGATAGAAACAGAATAGGTAGAAACACAGACAGGTAGAAACAGAACAGGCAGAAACAGAACAGGTAGAAACAGAACAGATAGAAACACAGACAGGTAGAAACAGAACAGGTAGAAACACAGACAGGTAGAAACAGAACAGGTAGAAACACAGACAGGTAGAAACAGAACAGGTAGAAACAGAACAGGTAGAAACACAGACAGGTAGAAACACAACAGGTAGAAACACAACAGACAGAAACACAGACAGGTAGAAACACAGACAGGTAGAAACACAGACAGGTAGAAACAGAACAGGTAGAAACACAGACAGGTAGAAACACAGACAGGTAGAAACAGAACAGGTAGAAACACAGACAGGTAGAAACACAGACAGGTAGAAACACAGACAGGTAGAAACACAGACAGGTAGAAACAGAACAAATAAAAACACAGACAGGTGAGACAGGCGTGGAGGTAGTGATGTCGGTACCTGTGACGGAGGAGAACCGAACTGAAACCATTTCCTCTTCAACTCTCTGAGAAACTAGAGATTCAGAAGATAATCGTTCAGACGAGGATTTTAAAGCTGTTCGTTGATTCACTGAAGAATTTCTGAGAGGAAACTCTGATTCTTTACAAATTATTTAACTTTATTTTTAAAAGTTCAGTGATTGTAAGATGAGACATTTCAGACAGAACCCCCTTTTCTGATCTGAAAACTAATTTAAAGAAAAGTATATTTAAAGAGATTACACCTCCTTTTAATATTTAAACACCATAAAATGTTTAGCACGGAAACTAATCAGCTGCTAAAGTTTCTGAATCTGTTGTGTCTCCTCTTAAAAAATCAGATCAAACATTTTAGAATTTAATGGACATTTATTATCCGAAAAAAGAATTTGAGATTTTTCAAGAAATGTTCACGGTAATCCATGAACGTTTTCGAGTCAAACTTTAGTCCTGAAAGTCTTCAGATGTATTCCCTGTCTGTTTCTGTTCCAGATGTTTGAGTTACGAGGTGAGGAGATGGATGAAGGACCACACGGTTATTGGTAATGAGAGTTAAAGATGAAGATGATTAAAGGTTTAATGTCGATGAAAAGACGTCGGTTAGTGCGACTGGTTTCAGTTCTGTACCTTCAACGTGAGTTCTCTCCTCGTAGTGATAGAACTCGGAGGAATCTTTAGGCAGAAGAACAGATGTGTGAATGTTGGAGCCGCTGGAGATATTCAGGTGATTTTAGAAACCGTCCCAGACTCACCTGAGCAGATGACCAATGACGCCGTTTCTGGGACACGAACCGACGAATCAGGGACGTCTGTTTGGCCACAAATATTTCAGTTAATGTTGGAACTAATTAAGACTTTTAGGTTTCCTTACTGGGTTGTGGCAGTAAACGGTAGTTTTAGAGGAAGTACTCACCCTGAGGAACCCTTCCTAACCCAACTTCTGTAAAACAAGGTGAACAGGTGTTAGCCGCTGACTAGCATTAGCTCCTGTACCTGCTGACTGACAGCTACACACCTTTTCCTGACAGGTAAAGCTCAGCGGTGCTTCGAGCTTCTCCCATTAGCTCCAGACGGGCGATGACTGAGTAAACGCCTGGAAACATCAGCATGTGGAGGTCAGAACGGATCAGTAGGAACGCTGCTATGACTGCTAACATGCTAAGACTGTAGAGCTAACAGTTAACCATAGAGTGAAATACCTGCTTACATGTTAACCACTGAGAGAGCCAACTGCTAACATGCTAACCACTGAGAGAGTTACCTGCTAACATGCTAATCAGAGAGAGCAAACTACTACTGTGCTAACCAGAGAGAGGGCTAACAGCTAAAATGCTACACACTGAGAGAGAGTTAACTACTAACATGCTAACCACTGAAAGAGTTACCTGCTAACATGCTAACCAGTGAGAGAGCTAACTGCCAAAATGCTAACCACTATATATATATATATTTCATACATTTTTTCAAACATGTTTTTAAGTTATAATTGTACGATTTTTGCATCATCTGTGAGACATTTTCTTAGTTTTCAAAACATATTAATAATTTTTTTAACAACATGAAAAGTCTTATTTTTCGATGAATCGCTGATAAACTGTTCTGTTCTTTCTCTGGTGTTTCAGTTAAACTATCCTGATGACAGAGGTCCGTTTGTTGCTGTAATCATTTAATATCGGTTCATTTAAAGCTGCATAACTCAGATTAACTTGTTAATCTCTGCTTTTGCTTTTCTGAACATCTACACATTACAAAGTTAACTTCATGCCTTTGATGGTTCATTTTATGATTTGCTCCATTTTTAATTTACAGCCTGGAGGGTTAGAATCAGTAAAATGTCTCCAGAGGTTCACAAACCTTCGTCTTCTGCAGTAACGTTGCGGATCGTCATAAAGTGCCGGCGGCCTTCGGTCCTGAAGTTATATTTTGGGCTTTCTTTAAGCTCCCATGAGTCTTTGTACCACGAGACGATGGCATTGTCAAAGGACAACTCGCACTCGAAGGTGGCGCAGTGGCGTTCATTGACCTCGATGCTTCGGATGGATTTAGTGAACTGAATTTGGTCTAGAACCAGACAGTCACAAGTCAGCTTCTGGCTTGTTAGTTTAGAATACGAATGTTCTCCATCTCACACTGACATTGAAGTGTGTGTGAAAGTTTAGGCTAAAATTAAAGTAAATGTAAGAGAAACACAGAAGAAAAACACAAAACAGAAATCCACAAAACAGAAATGAAAGCATGACAAGAACCAGGAGGTTCAAAGAGGTCAGTCTGAGGCGTTAGTCTGAAGGTGAAGCTCACCTGGCCGGTAAGCAGCTCCTGATAGGACATAAAGGAGTGGGACATGAGGACAGTTACAGACATGAATCCAGCAGATGAGACTCCCAGTTCAGGACTCGGCCTCTTACCTGTGACGGTCAGTTTGGCATTGGAGATGTGAGGACCACACACCACACGGTAGTTTCCCTGATCTTTGCTCTGGCAGTTCTTGATCTTCAGATAATGGCGGTCGCCGATGCTGCTGATGTCATACTTGTCGCTGTTGTCCAGTTTCTGGGTTCCCTTGTACCACGTCAGAGCGATCTCTGGGTAGTTGATCCTGATCTGGCACTCGAAGGTGGCGCTCTCGGCCTCAGGGGTCGTCTGGTCAGTGATGTCCTCCAGCACAGAGACGGGCTGAGGACCAACAGTCTGGTTAACATTTCACCACAATTCCACAGACTTTCTAGAACCCTGAGGCTTTAGGCAGATTTCGTAGTACCAGGTCATACAGGTACCGCAGACTCTTGGCCGTACACAGACTGATTGTGGTAGAGTGGTCAATCTGGTTCTGCTGCTATTTCTATGTGTGAACACTGGTTGGAGGTCATTAACCTCCACATTAGTCTTTGTCATGGTGCCCCATTGCTAGCTAAACTCATCCAGATCCTGGTGAGCATAGGAGCTTCAGTAGAAACTGGCCAGACTTCTGTGAAAGACGTTTCTTGAAATGTCTTAGAGAAGTCCACCCGGTTTCTACTGGAACTCCTACAATTAAAAGGTGGAACACTTCAGGTCATGAACATCCTCATTAGTCTTTGTCATGGTGCCCGTTGCCGCTAAACTCCCACAGTCCTCTCTGCTTTAACATGACCTATAGTCTGAGTGATGCCTCCTCTGGTCTCTACAGTATTAAACAGAAAGAGGCTCCACTTGGTGGATCAACCAGGAACTACAGCTGATCTACCGTACAGTTACTGATGTGTGTCCTTACAGGTTTTTTTATTTGGTAAATTATCAACAATTAATCGATGAACTGATCATTTTTAACATAAATGAAGTGCAACATTTAGCTGTCAGATGACATTTGGAAAAGTTTGCTGTTCTCCACTTGTCTGACAGAAATCTTTACCTCTGTGCCGACGCGACCCTCCAGCTGCTGGATGAGCCGAACCATGTCCTCCTCTTCAACCCGACCTCCACGTTCCACCTCCTGCAGCAGAACACACGGATGTTACAGCAACCAACTACACAGAATAATCTGTAAAACACTTTCCACAGGTACAATAAAGATTTATAAATTCATTACGAAAATATAAAACTGATCTACATATAACCCAACAAGTTCTACTAAAAACAGGATCTGTGGATCCGTTCATTTAGTTTCCCAGTAATGTCCTGTCATCAGTTGGGTGTTTTCAGTCTTACTGGTCGTCCAGTCTCCATCTCCTTCTCCTTCTTCAGGAACTCAATGGCCTGCAAGATGGCTCGGTAGTCATGGATGTTGTGTTCTCGAAGGATCCTCTCGTAGTCTTTGGGGTCGTGACCTCTGAGCAACTCCACAATATCAATATCCTCGTCCTTCTTGGGACTCTTCTGCTTGGAAGGAGTCCTGACAGACATCAAACACATAATCAGACCTGGAGTCTTGGTGTCTTCTGATTCCTCCTATGTGTCCTACAAGCAAACAATCGAACACTGAAACTAAATGTTCCAGTACAACCATCGTATCTTGGAGCCTTACTTCTTTAGCCTTGTCCTTAAGTCGCCAAGTCCTTCCAGCTCCTCCTTCTTGGTGACCTCAATCTCAGCACCGCACTCGATCTCTCCATGTTTGTTGGTGGCAACACACCTGTAGTGTCCAGCGTCGGACTTGGTCACCTCTCTGATCTCCATCTTGGCGTCCTGGCCCTTGTGTTCAATGGAGATACGACCACCGGGGGTGATCTGCCTCCACTTGCCCTTCATCCACTTCACACTCGGGATCGGGTCGCCTCCGATCTTAGCAATGAAGGTCGCGGTGTCCTCTGCAAAACAAATGAACAAACATGAGCGTCACGTGGAATCTTTGAGTGTTGACGTAAGAAATGACCAGAAGTCTCCTTACTCTCCATGACGGAAACATTTTTAGGTTCCTCGATGAAGAACAGGTTGTCAAGCCTTTTGACCGGAGCGGCTGCAGTCGGGGCAGTGGCCTCAGTGGGGGCGGTTTTAGCTCCTGTATCTGCAAAGGTTTCATAAAGGTGAGTATAAAGCTGCCACATCAAGTCACTTCAGCATCTGCCCTTCTGATTTATTAGTACGGGGGTCCTCGGTTTACGGCGTCATCGACCTTTGGCATTTCTTCGCTTCGTTTGAACTGGTTACATGGAAGTAGTTGGCGAGCGGAGAGGATGAATACATCGTCATGCGACGCTATTAGATGGCTTTATTTACATTCGGTTGTACTCCACCTTGCATTGTGTTACATTCACTAACTTTCTGTCCTTTACTATGGCTACTAAGCTTAAGTCAGACTTTTCTGATGGAGTTCTGACTTACGACGAAAATCGACTTACGTTGCCATAGGAACAGAACTCTGACGTAAGTCGAGGATCCCTTGTGCAATTGTGGGATGGAATCAGCTGTATTGGAAATCAACCAGACTGCAGTACCAGTTGACTAATAAAGTGGAAAGGTGTTACAGATGTTCAAAGACCACAAACTGATGACTTACCTTGAACAGTGACCCTGGACTTGCAGAAGTCGCTGCCAGTCGCGTTGCTAGCCTTGCAGAGGTAATCTCCAGCGTCGGTCTTTGAGACCGGGCTGACCTCCAGTGACGCCGTTCCACCGACAAATGTGATCCTGGTGTTTCCACTGGACTTCAGCTCCCTCCTGTCCTTCATCCACTGGATGTTGAGAGGAGGAGACCCGTTGACGTGGCATTTCAGGCTCAGCTTCTCCCCTTCGCTCACTGTCACCGGCTCCAGAGGGATGTCGAATTTAGGAGCCTGGCCAGACTCTGAAGACATGGAGGGAAGGTATCAAATACAGATTTTTGTTTTTCAAACAGTGAACTGATGCTTGTTTCTATGATTCTATGTCATAGACAAGAATGAACTTAAAGAGTGGAAGCAGGAAAAGAAAGGACAATGTCCCCTGGAGAAAGTTCAATAGTAGACCTACCAACAACTGTGCAGTTGACGGTAGGTCTACTCTAGAACTTTCTTCAGTCTATGGACGTCAAGGACCTGGAACTCTGGAGATATTCACAGACTTCTTGTCATATATTTGCCTGGATGTAGGCTCAGTTACTGGTGGTGTCTGTCCAAACTTTGCAGAGGCCCAAAAGATTTAAAAGGGACTAACTGTGCTAAGAAATAAGTCCAGTTGGTTTGGGCCGTGAAGCCCCAACAGAATTGGTTTCAGATAAATGACTGATGGAGATGAGCTGATACTCATACCTGAGACGCTGAGAGAAACCCGGCATGAAGCTTTGCCAGCTTCGTTGGAGGCCTCGCAGGTGTACACACCGCTGTCAGAGGGGGTGGAGTCTCTGACGCTCAGCACGGCCATGTTGTTCTTGAAGCTGACCTCATATTTGTTCGAGGCGAAGATCTCGCTGTTGTCCTTGAACCATGTGACGGTCAGAGGCTGAGAGCCTGACACTCGGCCCTCCATCTTTACCGTCTTACCCACTGAATCCATCATGGACTCGGAGGGCCTCTTGGTGAAGTTTGGAGGGACTTTGCGCTCTGTTAGTGGGGAGAAAGTGAAGAAAATCAGGACGAGCTGAGATGTGAAGAAGGCTGGAAATCTAATGATCCTTTGTCAGGCCACTGGGCCTTTACCACAGCATCAAAGAAATAACGCAGGACAACACGGAAGACAGCAAACAACTTGCAACATATAGCAAAGAAACACAGAACATCCACCTTAGGAATAAACATTTCTACACAGATCTGGCGGTAACAAAACTGAATTCATGCTCTTCCACCTCAACTCCTTACAAAGTCTTTTTCCTTCCAAACCTGCCAACCACAGGACAAATCAACCCTTAACACAACATCATCCAGGACTCTACAGGACAACCTCCTCCTGGTTACCAACAAGTATGTTACCACGGGAATGATGACTGCACTAGAGGTTAGTAACTGAACGGAGATGAGATGGACGGATGGGTGGTTAACATGTTACCTATTTTAACATGAGCGTGACAGGTGTCAGTTGCCTCAGCATTGGAAATTTCACAAGTGTATTTTCCAGCAGCGGCAGCTCTGTCGCTGTAGAGAACCTCCAGAACGCAGGAGGAGTCAGTGGTTTTGACATTGTACTGGTAAGAAGCCCAGATGAGCTTGTCGTCCTTCCTCCAGGTCACATAAACCCTCTGGCTGCCGCTGTAAGAGCACTCCAGCCTCAGGGGTTTACCCAGCTCATGGAAGACATCCTCCAGCTTCTTGACAAAGCGAACGGGTTCTGAGAGAAGCAATGTTGACATGAGTCACAGAAATCAATGATGTGTGCATGCCGATGACCAAAGACTATGTGACTGTTCAGAGTCCAGCAGAATCCACGGATGTTTCCATGTGTAGACGGAGTGCTATGTGAGAGGAACCTTATTCATACATGAAGGTAAAAATGGGTACAGGCCCTGGAAAAACCTGCATGAGTAACATTAGTTGTCTCTGGTATTATTGACTTCATGCATTAAATGACTGGTGAGAACCACCAGCTCTGTGCTGCGGGTTAGTGTTACCTAGTTTCACATAAGCATGGCAAATATCGGAGCCTTCGACATTGGAAGTGTATCTTCCACGAGCCTCCTCTCGGTTGCTGTTCAGGACCTCCAGCACACAGCTGCAGTTTGTGGTCTTCACATTGTACTGATATGAGGCCCAGATCGGCCTCCCGTCCTTCCTCCAGCTCACGTTCATTCTCTGGCTACCGACGAACACGACCCTAAGTGTCAGCAGTTCGCCAACTCTGAATGTAGTGTTTTCCAGCTTCCTGATGAAGCGAGCAGGTTCTGTGAGGCAGTGATGGTTGTTAGATGCAAAGGGGATGGGGAGCAGGCCGATGTTAGCATGCTAGCAGCCTGAGCCCACGCTCAGATTCAACCAAATTATAAAAACACAAGTTGATGAGTAGGAAACCACAATCCATCTGTTTAGCCGTAGGTTTGCTCATAGATTCAGTCTGGAACGGTTCGAACATCATCTGATCTGGGATTCACTTTAATTTTCATGTACATTTTCAGAGTCCATGTGAACCATCCATATGTGGCTGAAAAGGTTCTCATTGATTGGATGGAATTTTAGCAGACTGTACGCAGCAAATTTGAGATGAATTTCTTCTTTTAGTATCTGAAATATGAAAGAACCATATCCTGTTTGAAAGCTGAGCAGTAAAAGCAACTTGAGCCGAAGCTGGTCTGGGAGTGGGATGAAACTTTGGCTTTCTGTAGCTCTGCTTTAGCAAATGTTTGATGTTAGTGTGCAGGTTGAGGTGAGGTAAACCTTTCTTAGAGGTTTCGCAAACTACATATGCGTCACAGACAGCAGAACCTTCTGCATTAGAGACTTGACATGAATAGACTCCGGCTGCTTCTTCTCGGTCACTATTGAGTACTTCCAGGACAGATGAGGAGCTGCTGTTCCTCACGTTGTATTTATACGAAGCCCAGATGGGCTTTCCGTCCTTCGTCCAGCTCACGTGCACACGCTGACTGCCGGTAAACGTGCGCATCAGACTCAAAGGACCGCCCAGACGGTACGACGTGTCTTCAAGCTTTTTCACGAAGCGCACTGGTTCTAAGAGAAGTAACAGCAGTGTTAGTCATGAAGTGTAGCCTGTTAGCCAAGCAGGGAATGGATGGTTAGGGGAGGTTACCTGGTCGGACATTAGCGTGACACACGGCAGAGCTGCTAGCGTTGGATATTTCACAGGAATATCTGCCAGCAGCCTCTTCCCGGTCACTGTTGAGAACCTCCAAGACACACAAGCCGTCTGTGGTCTTGACGTTGTACTTATAGGAAGCCCAGATTGGCTTTCCATCTTTTCTCCAGCTCACATAAACATGCTTGCTGCCGGTGTATGAGACCTGAAGCCTCAAAGGCTGGCCAACCCTAAATATCATGTCCTCCAGCTGTTTCACAAAGCGCACAGGTTCTACAGGAGGCAAGATGTTAGCCGTTAGTTTCAACTGTGAGAAAGATGAGTGAAGTTATATGATATAAAGTTAACAAATAAGTATAAAAAAACCACAGCTAGCGCTTACTGATTTCAGTTTGTGATAACTAAATCACAATTTCAAACTAAACAAAAAATGAGCAAAAGGCTGCAGCTGAGTGTAATCAGCATGGTGTCTGACTCAGTTTAAACTGTTTAGTCGGTGGTTTTATGACTTTGTGTGACAGTCACACGTCTGATGGTGTTGTATGAGTTAATGTCATGTTCTTAATCACACAGCGGATATTATAACTGAAGCGTGAGGGTTTTTTTTATCCTATCTAATCTTGTATCTAAATGTTTAATTCTTCACAGTCTGAAGAGGACAAATATGTCAAAAGTCTGTTTACTTTTAAAGAACATTACTAGAACAGACTAATGCTGAATATTAAGGCAGTAATAGACGCAGTCCCCTTTTTACTGCAATATCACTAAAATAAGAACTGAAGCTAATGAGCCTCGCTGTGATCCTTCCTGTTTTACCTAGTTGAACCTGAGTGGAGCAGACAGCAGAGTTCTCAGAGTTAAGACATCTCACAGGAGTATCTGTCTGCTGCTTCCAGCCGGTCGCTGTTCAGGACCTCTAGGACACAGCAGTTATCTGTGGTCTAGACATTGTACTTGTAGGAGGCCCAGATGGGCTTCCCGTCCTTCCTCCAGCTCACATAGACCCTGGGGCTGGCGCTGTAAGCACAGTCAACACGGTCTCACGGGGATTCGTGAAACTGTTACGTAAATTTTTTGTTTCTTTTTCGTGCGCACCAACACGATTTCGTCATGTTTTTCGTGCCGCTCACCACGAAATGTTTTTCGTGTTGCTCACAACGAAACCCGCTGTGGTAATCACAGCTGAAAGTGGTTTATACCAGCGGATTCATGACGATCTAAGCTGTCCATCGGCGTATACTGCTTGTGTGATCGCGTTTGCGGCCGCCGGCCGCCGGACATTCTTGAAATTCCTATGCAAATTGGGGAAAAAAAAAAAAAAAAAAAAAAAAAAAAAAAAAGGTAAGTGTACCACCGGGTTATGGTTATGGTTAGGGTTATGGTTAGGGACGATGTCATGCAAAATATAGCGTTGGATTCGCCATGGTTTTACATTAAAAATATAATACACACATTCGTTTGAAATACGTTCTGGGTGGCACGAAAAGTCCGCCGTTTAAAATACATTGGTGCGCATTTCGTGGTGAGCGGCACGAAAAACATGACGAAATCGTGTTGGTGCGCACGAAACCGAAACTAAAACTTACGTGACAGTTTCACGAATCCTCGTGAGATCGGGCTGGCACAGTACAGCGACAGCGGCTGGCCGAGCCTGAAAGTCGTGTCTTCCAGCTCCTTTGTAAAGCACACCGGTTCTACAGGAAGCAACGCTGATGTTAGCTGCAGGTTATATGAGGTTACATACTTCTGTAAAAGGGCTGGAGGAGGTTAGCTGGAAAATGTAATTTTTGTCCCTTAAGTTCTGTAAATGAACTGAAATCAGCAGTGATGATGGTGATGGGGTGCATTAGCGGCTTTACCTATCTTAACCAAGCATGGCAGATAGCAGTGCCCTCAGAGTTGGAAATCTTGCATGAGTATTTCCCCACGGCTTCCCACCGGTCACTGTTGAGGACCTCTAGGCTGCTGGAGAAGTCGGTGGTTTTGATGTTGTATTTGTAGGATGCCCAGATGGGTTTACCGTCCTTCATCCAGCTGACATAAATCCTCTGGCTGCCCGTAAACTTGCACTCCAGTGTCAGAGGATGGCCGATTTTATAGAAGGTGTTTCTTAGTTTCCTCACGAAGCAAACAGGTTCTGAGAAATCACTTAGCAGTTATGGGATTAGACAGGGTGAGCAATGGTGTCTAGCATTTGGTTACATGATACAAGATGGACATAGAGATGATTCAGATGGCTTAGTTAATGCTAGTAATGATGAGGTGAGTTGTTAGATGGTTACCTAGTTTAACGTTAGAATGGCAGATATCGCTGCCTCCAGCATTAGATATTTCACACGTGTATTTTCCAATGGCTTCTTCTCGGTCGCTGTTGAGGACTTCCAAGATGCAGGTGTCATTGGTGGTCTGGACGTTGCATGGTTGGGTTAGTTGCATGAAGCCTCCATTATGTTAAGCGAGCAGGCAGGTAAAGCACTAGCTGAGGTTATTTTATTAGTTCTACATGAGCCTACTAAACAACAGCAGAGGGCCACTGTTGTCTACAGTTAGTGGTTGAACTGAGAGCAGATGGTGTGTTAAGGGTTTGTGACGTTACCTAAGCTGACACGAGCGTGGCAGATGTCGCTTCCAGCGTCGTTAGAAATTTCACAAGTGTAAGTTCCAGCTGCTTCGGGCCTGTCGCTGTTGAGGACCTCCAGAACGCTGCTGGAATCAGTAGTTTTAACGTTGTACTGGTAGGAGGCCCAGATCAGCTTGCCGTCCTTCTTCCAGGTGACGTAAACCCTTTGGCTCCCGCTGAACATGCACCCCAGTTTCAGTGGCTGACCGACTAAGAAAGTAGTGTCCTCCAGCTTCGTGATAAAATGCACAGGTTCTGAGAGAAGCAAGCTGATTTTAGACATGTGTTCATTGTTATGTTGCCATGCATTAAGCCCCTATATCACCGTTAATGTAGCTGTTATCGATGAAGTGTAAAAGCTCTACAAGCATGCTCAGATAAAGCTAGATTTCTCCAAGAGTTGTACTTTACTCCAGAGGCAAATTTTAGGTCAGTTTCATTTATATTCACAAGACACTAACTATAAGGTCCTGTTATTAACGTGGGAAACTTCTACAGTTGGACAAAATGTATGTTTAAAACTTAAATCACAGCAGGATTCGTTCATGTACAAGAAAGAAATTTGGAAACGAGCATCACCTTTGACCGTTACGTGGCAGCTGGCGGAGGCAGAACCGACCCGGTTCTCGGCCTGGCAGACATATTCACCGTGATCGAACTGGGTAGTTTTGGTCAGTTTCAGAGTGGCAACACCATTTGAAAAGTCTGTTGAACAAGTGTTGGACTTGTGCAGCTTCACGTCAGTTTTGAACCAACCTACTGAGATGTCAGGAGTTCCTGCAATGAGGCATTTCAGGGTAACTGTGTCACCCACGTTTACCACCACCGGCTCCATGTTGTCAACAAAGTACGGTCGCTCTGAAGTGAAAAATGATGATGAGGGTTTAGTAGACCACAGATGTTGAGGTTTGGATGAACAAATGGGAGTGAATGAATGAATGATAACTAAACTACATAACTCAGAACAACACCATGCACATGTTGCTCATTTTACCTAGAATAGACACTTGTGCTTCGCATCTGTCACTTCCGACTCCGTTTTCTACTTCGCAAGAGTATCTACCGGCGGCCTCCAACCTGTCAGAGTTCAGAACCTCCAGGATGCAGGAGGTGTCGGTTGTGATCACATTGTACTGATACGAGGCCCCGACGAGTTTACCGTCCTTCTTCCAGGTCACGTTTCCTCTGGGGGTTCCAGCGAATGTGACCTCGAGCCTCAGCGGTTTACCCTTTTCAGAGGAAATGTCCCTCAGCTTCTTCACAAAGTGGACTGGTTCTGAGGAAGGTAATTCCATCATCAGTTACATCAAATTCACCTTCTCAATTGGTTAAAAAAGATATGCATCATGCTAACAAACCTTTCACAAACAGATAAACTGAGCAGCTTTCCTTCCCTGCACTGTTAATGATCTGACAGGTGTATTCTCCTGCGTGGGACATTTCCACCCGGTTCAGCACCAGAGTGGCGACGTCCTCCTTCAGGGAAATATCGCAGCCTCGACCCTGCAGCATCTCCTTGGGTCCCCTGAACCATTTTACCCTCAGGGGGGCACTGCCTTTCACTTTAGCTGAGAACAACACGTTTTTGCCAGGCAATGTTTCTTTCGCTTCAGGTGCTTCCAAGAAAGATGGGGGTTCTGGGTTCAGATAAAAAAGATGTGTTGTCAGATTAAGTTTCTGTAGCGACCCTGACGCTGGCTCCTTTAAGGATCTCTTTTTCACGCCTACTGACCTGTCACATTCATCGAAGCGCTCGTCTCACTGGCTCCTGCAACGTTCACAGCTTTACATGTGTATTTGCCAGAGTCAGACATCCTGATAGCTGGAACTCTGAGTCTGCAGTTGTTATCGGTGCAGCTAATGTCGTAGCTCGGCCCGCTCTTGATCTCCTGGCCGTTGTGGAACCAGGAGGTTGTTAAAGGAGCAGAGCCAGAGACCTTACACTCCATCTCACCAGGCTTACCCACAACAAGGTGGGTGTCTCTCAGCTTCCTTATGAAACTCGGTGGAATCAACTTATCTGTTGTCAAAAAACAAGTTATAACTTTGAGCTGAATGCTACATGAAATAAGAAAACAAAATTATAAGTGATGGGCATCTGTTCCTCAACACTAACCTGAGACAGAGAGCTTAGTTTTGCTCGAGGCAGTGCCAACATGATTCATAACCTCTAGTTTGTATTCTCCAGCATCTGCTTTGTCTGCAGACCGAATCTTCAGAGTGGCCACCTTCTTTGAGAAGGACATCTGGTACTTGACACCAGCAGACAGTTCTTTGTTATCCTTGAACCACTTAGTCTTCAGTTCTGGTGAGCCAGATACTGTCACCTCAAGAGCTGCATTTTCTCCTGACTTCACGTTCAAGGACTCTGGGCTATCCACGATAGCAGCGGGTTCTAGAATTTAGGGAAGAAGATGTCAAGCTAAATGAATCCTGGTACTGTCACTGGAGGCAACAGAATAGAGTCTGGAGTTTTACAAACCTAGAACGGTCACTTGGGAGACAGACTCCACAACTCCAGAGTCGTCCCTCAGCTGGCAGGTGTATTTTCCAGCTGTGGTCGAGTCAGCTTTGGGAACTACAAGAGTCACCACATTGTTCTCAAAGGTGATCTTCCTGTTGTCACCGTCTCTGAGGACGTGATCTTTGTCCTGAACCCAGGACACTGTCAGGTCTGAGCCCTTCACTGTGGCAGTCAGAGTCAGCTGCTCACCGACTTTCACCAACTGGTCGACCAGCTTCTTCACAAACGCTGGTTGCTCTGAACGGTGATGGAAAGATCACAGGTGAGGACAGGAGATCACATCTACACTCAGCTCTGAGGAAAAGCCTCTGATTCTGTACTAACCTTTGAGAGTCATGGTGGTGCGGCAGGTTTCACTCCCTACATTGTTTGACACCATGCACTCATAAACTCCAGCGTCATCCAGCTCCAGCTTCATGACATGAAGTGTGGCAGAGCTGCCGACACTGACCATCTTGTATTTTCTACTCTCTTTTACAGGCCTTCTGTCTTTGTACCAGTTAACTTGGAAAGGTGCAGTGCCATACATTTCACACTGCAGACTGGCATCTTTCCCTTTAATGCCCTCCACTGGGTTCGGAGTCTTAGTAAAGGATGGCGACTCTGGACAATACATCGAGATATATTAACACAAGTAAAATTCACTGACAAGCAAGTCTTCATGGCAAGCAGCTCATCCGAGCAGTTCCACTGGATCTAAAGTCTTGGAGAGAGTCATGCTGAAGTTCAGTCCATGCTAGAGGTTTCCATCCCGACGCTCACAGAAAATAAAGATTGTTACGTTCATGCTGGGATGGGAGGGAGGGTCACATCAGCGGGATCAGAGAAAGGAACATGGAAAGGTCAATGAAGGGTCTAGTGTAGGTCATTCCACCAAAAGTAGGAAAATACGGTCTCTCTGAAAGAAGTCATGCCATTGGACACACCAAAGTCCGGAAAACTAACTGAGCTGAAACAGGGAGTGGGAATGTTGGAGTCCATGCTCACATTTTTAAAACAGGGTTCTAAAAACATCCACACCAAGTCAAACTCAAACCGTAATATCAAAATCTGCATCTTCATTTCTTCTTTTTCATGCTACACAACTTCACAACACAACACGGTGTATCCTGGATGTCTGCTGGGGAGCTGACCTTGGACTGTGAGAATGGTGCTGCAGCTCGCACTGCCAGCATCGTTATGAGCCTCACATGTGTAGACTCCGTTATCCTCAAACGTTGTGCTGTGGAGCTGGAGGTACGCGGTCGACTCGACAAACATTGTTTTATAGTTGTTTCCGTCCGTTATCTTTTGGTCATTTTTGTACCAACACATTTGCAGGTTGCGAGCGCTGGTGGCCTGGCATTCAAAACGGTGTCCTTCACACTGCTTCACAAAGGTAGTGGGAGGCAGTTTCAGGACAAACTGAGGAGGCTCTGCAAAGTCAAAAAAGATCAAGTTACTAATGTGGAACAAAGGAACAATCACTGTGACGGATGGAGGATGGGGAAGGTGACCGGATGCTGTGACAACAAAGATGTTCCTGTAAAGAAAGTAAACGGTGAAATGGTCGGGTGGAGAAAATGAAAATGAAGAAAGAGGAGCTGTGAAAATAAAAAAGATGAGCGGTGATGGGGGTGGACAAAAAAAGAGAATAGTCCAACCTTTCACCAACAACTCTGCTGCACTGTTCACTGCTCCTGCCTCGTTGCTAACTCGGCAGGAATAAATCCCACTCTGCAGCTTCCCGACTGAGTGGAGCTCTACAGAGGAGGAGTAGGTCTCCAGTCTAATGGTACATGAAGGTCCACTTATCAGCTCCACGTCCTGCTTGAACCATTTCACTGTAAACGGAGGTGTTCCTTCAAAGACACTTCTGAGGAGCACAGCAGAGTTTGGTGGAACAGCCTGAGACTCGGGCTCGGTTATGAATGTTGGTGGCACTAGAACCCATACAGAGACATGGTTATGATACATGACTACCAGCCTGTGAGCTGAACTTTGATAAGGTCTGAATGCTAACCTTTGGCTGTAAGAACTCCACTGCACACACAGCTGCCTGCCTGGTTGGAGACTCTGCAGGAATACTCTCCTGTATCAGAACCTTCAGCCAGCTTCAGCTGCAGGGACGCCGTATGTTCGACGTGCACCAGTTTGTACTTTAAACTGTTGGTGAGTTTTTGCTTCCCTTTGCTCCATTCGACCGACAGAGGAAGAGAACCAGTCACTTTGATCTCCATGGTAACCACTGAACCCATAATGGCTTGGATGTTTTTAAATTTTCTAATGAATGTGGGAGGAGTTACCTCTTCTGTATGAAGCAATGTCAAAAACATAATCAGTCAAAGACAACAGTTTATAATTTAAATGATTTGATCTGAAAGAGTTGAAATGTTTGACAAACCTAAAACTACCAGCATGACTCTACAGCTACAACTCCCCACAGAGTTTCTGACTTCAAACAGATATTCTCCGCTGTCGTCCTGCTGAGCAGACTGGAAGTTAAAACTGCTGACGTTGTTCTCAAAGCAGAAATGATGTTTTCTGCTGGACTGGAGCTCTTTGTCTCGTCTCATCCATCTGACACTTAACTGAGGACTTCCAGCTACTCTGCACTCAAGACTGACCGGATCTCCACGGGTCACTTTGACCTCCTCTGGCTTCTCTTGGATCGTAGGAGGTTCTACAACACCAGGAGAAAGAGGTGAGTGTGCTGGTTACTACGGTTAGAGCTAGCTACATGTTAGGCATATGAAGGTACCTTCTACAATGAGGGTGGCGAAGCAGCCGTCCTGCCCCGCCTCATTTACCACCTGACAGGTGTATTTCCCACCGTGAGTTGCCTCACAGGCAGGAATCCTGAGAGTGGCCTCATTGTTCTGAAAGGATCTCTCGATGTTTGGATCCTCTGGGATCCAGGTCTCATCTTTAAGCCACTGAACAGAGAGAGGTGGAGATCCTTCCACCGAGCAGATAAAGACTGCCATGTCTCCCAGGACAGTGGAGACATTTTCTATCTTCTGAACAAATGTTGGAGGAACTGATGGGAAGGAAAGATGTTTGAAAAATGAGGAAGAGTTCAGTTGTGTATGTCTGATGTTGTGTGCAGTCATCAGTAAAACCAACCTTTCAGAGACAACGCTGCGAAGCCAGCACAGCTCCCAACTTCATTGGCTACCACACACCTGTAAGTACCAACATCCTCCATCTGACACTCCTGGATTCTCAAGCCCGTATTTTCACCATCAACAATAGTATGCTTTTGGCTGGATTTGATTGGTTTTCTATCTCTGAACCATGTGACATTAAGAGGACGACTTCCTGCCACTTTGCAAGCAAACACAGCCGTGGAACCTTTAAGAACTTCCAGAGACGACAGCTCTTCAACAAAACAAGGAGGCTCTGGAATAACAAAGCAAATCGCTCTAGAGTAACACTGCAATATTTAGCTGGATTTTCACTGACTAGATGTAAACATAAAGAAGAACCAACCTTTGACTTCCAGCTCAAAACAGCAGCTCTCAGTGCCGGCCTCGTTGGAAGCCTCGCAGTAGTACTTCCCGCTGTCAAGCTCGCTAACCTGACAAATCTCTAAAGTGGCTGCAGAGTTTAAAAACGACATCCTGTGATGAACACTCTGAAGAATCTCAGCTCCGTCTCTGAACCAACGCACTGAGATCTGAGGAGTACCAGAAACCTGACACTCAAACACCTTCCTGTCTCCTACTCTGACTGATGAAACATCTTCAGTTTTTTCTATGAAAAATGGAGGTTCTGCAAAAATACATACAGAAGTTTGTTAAGTATGGAGATCACCACAAAGTAAAGAATAAAGGTGAGAGACCAGCATTAACCTTTGACAAAGAGTGCTGCCTGGCATGAGGTGGAGCCCACGTCATTCTGTATTTCACAGACATAATCTCCAGAGTCGGAGGTTTTGGCAAAGAAGAGCTCCAGAGAGCTGGAAGTGTTGTCTTTAACCACAGAGCAGTCGGCGCTGGATAGAACCTCCTTCTTGTTTTTAAACCATTTGATGGTCAGAGGTGGTGTACCAGAAACCAGAACATTAAACTGGACCTTAGATCCAGGCAACACATTCATGGATTCAGGCTTTTCAAGAATACATGGTGCTTCTGCAGGTGGATAAAACCCAACTTTTAGAACATATACAGTGATTGTGGATCAAAGTGAACAAGATGCTGAGATGAGCTCTAACCTTTAACAAACAAGATCCCAGAGCACTGCACTGCTCCTGCTTTGTTTTTAGCGATGCAGGTGTAGCTGCCGCTGTTTCTAGTGTCAAGGTCAGAGATTTCCAGAAAAGCAACATTCTCAAAGAAGGTGCATTTGTGTTTGTCATCAGTCTGGATCTCTCTCTCGTCTTTGTACCACTGTACTGTTATTGGCAGGGAGCCGGACACGAGGCACTCCAGATGAGCGAAGGATCCTTTGATACCTTCGGTCGGCTTCAGTTTTCTTGTGAAAGACGGTTTAATAATCTCATCTGATACACACAGAGTGCAAAGACAGTGTTACTGTGGCTGTAAACTCAAAATTAAATCTTAGAGAGACATCAGAGTTTAGGATAAACTGACCTAAAACAGTAACTGATGCTTCACAAGAACCGCAGCCGGCCACATTTGAAACCTGGAAGCTGTATTCCCCGCTATCGCTTTTCTCTGATTTAATTATGTGGAGCGTTGAGCTGCAGTCTGTGTTCTGGATTCTGTATCTCTGGCCGGACGTCAGCGACTTTCCCGCCTTCATCCACCTGGATTTGAGCGGTTTGGTGCCTGAGAACCTGCATTCGAGCCTGACCGGGTCGCCCTGGGTCACACTGATGCACTCGGCTCGTTCTGAAATACTTGCTGGTTCTAGTAAAACAAAACCATTCAGAGCTGAATGAGCGAGCGCGGCGTTAAAGCGACAAATGAAGCAGACATCACAGCAGCAGCGGTTAAGACAGGAAGAGCCACAAACATCCTACAAACCTGTAACTATGAGCACAGCAGCACATCTGTGAGTGCCGGCCTTGTTCTGGGCCTCAAACACATACTTCCCGCCGTGTGACAACTGAGCATTTTTCAAATTCAACACGGAACTCTTGGTTTCAGAGGACATCTTAACGTGCTCATCTTCAGTGAGCTCATGATCATCCTTGATCCAGGAGAAAGTCATGGGCAGTGATCCAGACAACATGCACCTCATAGAGACCTCAGATCCCACCATGCAGGACATGTCCTCTAGTTTCTGAACAAATGATGGTGGTTCTAGTGGGAGAAGACCACAGATCAGACTGAAGGCTGCAACAGTTACACACAAATCCACATTTCAAACCTCCCGATGTCACTGTCTGCTGACAGTAACGACAATATGCAAGAGTTTAGGGCTACAAAAACACAGAATAGAGAAAATACTGCTCAGACAGCACAAACAGTTGAATGTAAACTTTTTGGCAGCATGCAGTGAGGTAAACTGTCTCAACAGTTTATGAATCGTTCCAGGACTGGAGGACGTTTTACATCCAATAATCCAAGTTCTAAACCCTAAAACATGCAGCAGTGTGTAAATATTCTTGTCCTGAGACCAAATCTATAAAAACAAGGAGAAAAAAATGTTTAAAATATTTTAAATACCAAATAAGTCTGGAGTTCCCCTAAAATCCCATTTTTCTCTTGTCCACCCCCTGATGACCAAACTGGACCTCTGATAAAACAGTTAGAATCTAATTTAAATCTCCTTTGTTTTATTTTTTAATTCATGTCTCTTGTAATTGTGGGAGTATTTTTAATCAACATAATATTTTAAATAATAATTATTTTACATGGAATGTGTCCCACAACGTGTGAGCAGAACCTGTGGATGACATTTTTGTCACTTTGTGTCTCATTTTTGTTGTTTTGTGTCTCGTTTTTTTTTGTCATTTTCTGTTTTGATTTGTCATTTTATGTCTTGTTTTTGCTGTTTTGTGTCTTGCTTTTGTCATTTGTTGTCTAGTTTTTGTGTCTCATATTATCAGGATCAGACTCATTCTTTGGACTGTTTTCCATCAGTGGTCAGCAGTAACAGCTAGCTAAATATCTAGCTTCTACTGCTGAGAAAAAGATCACATTAGCATGGATCAGAGTAGGGTTAGCAACAACACAGAAAACATGGAATAGAAATGCTACCATTGATGTGGACGCTGAACCAATCAGTACCTATTATTGATGAATATGGAGGAGAAATGTTTATGTTTCTAACATTTGAAGCCCAAATGTCCTCCAGGTCTGCAGTGACCTCCATGGTGCTGTTCTTTGACTAACCTTTTAGAGAAATGTGGCAAGAACAAGATGTCTCCCCGACATCGTTGGTGACGATGCACTGGTATGTTCCAGCGTCAGCGTTCTCACAGTTTAAGATGTGAAGAGTGACCATGTCATTTTCAACACTGACTTTATGCCTTTTGTCAGTTCTGATCAGTTTATCGTTGAGGAAACAGCTTATCTCAAATGGAGCAGAACCTGAAACGGTTCCTTCCAAGATAATGTCGGATCCTTTCACAAGCTCAGCTGATTCAAAAGGCCTCGTAAATGCTGGAGACTCTGTAAAAAACATGATAAATGTGATTTTAGAGGCCTGAAGGGAGAATCTGATGAGGCACGTCTGGTCCACAGAATTCCCTGAGTTCTTCAGAGGATAAACTCTGCACCGTCACGCCTGAATGTTTCACTAAATCTAGAGCAGCAACAGAAGACACAACGTTCTCACTGATATTTGAAAATGGACGGTCCTTTAATTGGCTCTTTTCTTTTCCACTGTAGGATTCAGCAGCTTCAACATCAACTCAGAGCGACCAGAACAGAATTACTGAAAAACTGAAGTTCTAGGAAACAGAACACTGGAGGTTTGTTCTGTTAGAATATGGGAAGAACCTTACGATGGGGATATTAGACGAAGCTGCTGAACGAGAACATCAAGAAGACAGGAAACATGTTGTCCTCTCTTAGTTTAACCAATCAGCAGAAGGTACTTTGTTTTCCCCTAAAAACAGGTTCTTCTGGGATGGTTCTCGTGGTTGGAACACAGAAACCAGCCTGTGTAGATGGTCCTCCAGTGTGTTTCTGGTGGAGAGTACAGCTGGAGGAATGAGGTCTGAACGCTGTGGACCAGACTGCCAGAGACTAGGAGGTTAGACTATGAGGCTGCAGACTGAACCAACCTTTCACGGTCACTGAGCTGCTGCACTGGTCTCTGCCGGCTTCACTGGACGCCACACAAACATAATCTCCACTGTCCTGAACAGAGCAGCTCTCTACCTGCAGCGATGCCATCGAACTGTTGAAGGACATCGAGTGTCTGTGGTCAGAAACGATCTCTGAGCCGTTTCTGAACCACGCGACGCTAATGACAGGAGAACCCTGCACTTTGCAGGACAGCTTCAGAGGATGTCCAGTTCTGAGCAGTTGTGAAGGCTCAGGCTTCATCGTAAATGTTGGAGCTTCTGTAAATTAACAGCAACAATTACAGCAAAATCAAAGCAGAGGGGGAAAGAAGTTCAACACATCTGTAGAAGAAAGAACCAAACGGCACCTTTCACAAAGAGGACAGCAGTACAGTCCACCTTGGAAGCGTCGTTGGACACCTGGCAGGTGTATTTAGCTGAATCACTGGGTTTCACAGACTGGAGCTCCAAAGAGCTCGAAGAGGCGTCTTTCTTTATGAAACACTTTCCTCCAGTGAAAATCTCTTTCTCCTCTCTGAACCATTTAACAACCAATGGAGCTGATCCTGTAAAGGATGCCTTTAGGACAACGGTTGATCCCGGTGAGGCGTCCTGGGATTCAGGTTTCACCGTGAAGACTGGAGGTTCTGGAGTTATTGAGGAAGAAATACAGCAGTCATGTTCAAACGGATCAGTATCACCTGTAAAGTCTGCCTCATTACTGTTTCATCCTAGTTCAGCTCCTCTAACCTTTGATGGACAAAGTGCCGCTGGTTTCTTTTTCGCCGGCATCATTCGAGGCCCGACAAGTATAAACTCCTCCATCGCTTTGGTCCAGGCCAGCTATCACCACAGAGGCTGAACTCTCACTGAAATCAACCTTTAATCTGTCATCACTGTGGATCTCTTTATCATCTTTGTACCAGGTGACAACCATCGGCTGAGATCCAGCCACTCTGCACTCCAAGGTAACACTACTACCAACACTGCCGTCCACCTTCTTTAGAGTTTTGGTGAAGGATGGTGGAACTGCACGATCTGTGTAGGAAGCACACCAAACATGTAACTGCTGTCCAGGACCACCGTTCAAACTGCTGCTAATGAGCTACAACTGACCTATGACTGTGACTGAACAGGAGCACTGGTCTTTCCCCACTTTATTAGACACCTCCATCTTGTACTCTGAAGTGTCTCCTTTGTCTGCAGTGAGGATCTTTAAAATGGCCGTGTTCTCCTTCAGAGTCATCTTATATTTACGGCCACTGATCATCTCCTTGCCGTCTTTAAACCACTTCACTTTGAGCTCGGGGCTTCCAGAGATCGTGCACTGCAGCGTGGCCGAATCTCCTGCAGTCACACTGATGGACGCTGCTTTCTCTAAGATCCTAGCAGGTTCTAAAACACAACATGAGTTTTAGACTCAGGGAACGCCTACATCTGTGGAAATACTTCTCATAAATAGGAATGTTTCCAACCTTGAATAGTTAACATAGCTTCATTTTTCTGCTGCCCCGCCTCATTTTCAGCCAGGCAGGTGTATTTGCCGGCATGCTTCATCTCAACAGAGGAGAAGGAGATGCTAGCGATATTGTTCTCAAAAATCATCTTGACATTTAGATCATCATCTCTCAGCAGCTCAGAGTCTTTCACCCATTTGATGGCTATGGGAGCTGAGCCTTTCAGGGTTCCCTGCAGCTTCACTGTGTTCCCCAGCACTGCTGTAGCACTTTCAACTCTCTTTGAGAATATGGGCGGCTCTGAAATAACAGGGTTTGTCATGATAATGTCATAAACAGCCAGGAGGACTACAACAATATCAGAAATGTTGGACCTGATGTTTTACCATCACTAACCTTTCTGTTTAACCTCAGACTTTGAGGTTACTGACCCAATCTCATTTGATACGACACATTCGTATTCACCAACATCAGCGCTCTCAAAGGAGTGGATCTCCAGAGAACTCAGGCATCCCTGTGAGACTATTCTGAACTTCTTATCTGCTGACAGCCGTTTCTTATTCTTTTTCCAAGTCACCTCAAAGGGCGCAGAGCCTGAAATCTCACACTCCAACACAGCTACCGATCCTCTGACTGCCTCTACAGAGACGAGCTCCTTCCTGAAACATGGAGGTTCTAAAGGGGAACATACAGTCCAGTTAGAGGTGGTCCTATTGTGAGTAAAACTTTAGGTTGCTCATAAAGTTCCCTGAATGTTCACACCTTTCACTGTTACTTTAATGCTGCAGCTTTCACAGCCAGACTCATTGAGAACCTCACAGGTGTAGTTCCCACCATCACTCAACATGACTTCCTGTATCTCAAGAGTGGCAATGCCATCTTTCAGACTGATGGCGTGTCTGCCACCAGCAGACAGCTCGCTGTTGTTGAAGAACCAGGTGGTGTGAAGATCTGGGGATCCTTTGACACTGCACTGCAGCCGAGCAGCGCCGCCTTGCTTCCAAACCGTGGTGGCCTCCAGCCTCTTTACAAAGACTGGCGGCTCTGCAGAGGTGTGGTTAAAAAGATCCATTATGGAGTCAAAGAAGCCAGTTAAAAACAACAATGCAGCATGGAGAGAGAAGAGGTTAAAGAAGAAAAGTCAACTGGACATCACACAATAAAATGACGTTAATTTTCAGTACTGCAGATTTGCAAAAGCTTCAAATGCTGCAGTATCCATGAAAGTTAACTAGACAGCTCTTACCTTGGACCTTCACCGACGTGGAGCAAGACGCACTCCCAGCCTCATTAGTCACCACACACACATAGTTCCCACAGTCTTTCAGTGTGGTCTTTAGGATATCAAGAGTGACTGTCTTATCCTCAAAAGACAGTTTACAGTCAGGAGACTGGTGGACTTTTCTACCGTCTCTGGTCCAGGTGACGGAGACTCCAGTGTCCTCATCCACCTGACACTCCAGGTGCAGAGGAGCTCCGACCACGGCAGCGACGGCACCCAGGGGCTCCACAAAGTTGGGCTTATCAATAACTCGCAGCTCTGTGCTGCACTCGGCCGTCCCAACATTATTAGAAGCTTTGCACACATAAAGGCCCCGGTCAGCTGCCTCCAGCTTGGTTATCTCAAGAGTGTGCTTATTCTTTTCACAAGAGGTCTGGTAGTGTGTGGGCAAAGCCTGGTTGTCTTTGAACCAGACAACACTGAGAGGAGCAGAGCCTGATAATACACACTGCATCACTGCCCTCTTTCCAACAAACACAGTCTGAGGCTCAGGTCTACTTATAAAGACTGGAGGGCTTTTCTCTACAAGGATTCAGAAAAAGAGAAACACATTAGTAGTGCTGTGTTAACCCCAGATAGTTCATCTTTACCTAAACCTGCCAGTGAGACAAATCAAACCAGCAGGGTAAGAAAGTGTAAAAAATAAAACCTATTCACAAGAAACCAGCGTCCGGCCAAAGGAACCAAGACACAAGAAGATCTGACGACTTAAAGAAGAGCAGCTTCAAACACAGCCAGCGGAGAAGAAGGAAACGTGCGTCGCTCTTACCTGTGACGCTGAGGGAGGCGGAGCATTCATCGCTGCCGTGCTGATTGGACGCCTTGCAGGAGTATTCACCGCTGTCATCCTTGGATGGGTTCAGGACCTCCAGGGAGGAGGTGCTGAAGCGGCTGATGATCCGGTACTTATCACCCTCCTTGATGGGGTGTCCATCTTTGAACCACTTGAAGCTCACGTTTGGAGCATCCTCAGTCTCACAGTCAAACTTGGCCATGCTGCCAATGTTGATCTCCACCGGAACAATTCTGTGCCTGAACACGGGTTTCACTGCAGAGACAACAGGACAGAGTGAATACACAGAGGGGGTGGAAATAAAACCAAGAAAAGTTTGCTGTGCAGGTGGAGATGTGGTGAACCTGGGATGGAAAGTGACAGAGTTATCCTTGATGACTGGAAGAGGAAAGATGTGTTAGGTTTGGGTTGAAGATGTGATGATTCTGTGATAAGAGAAGGAGAGAAAGCATGCAAAGAAGAATGGAGCAGGAATGAGGAATGTCTACAGATATGGATCAGAGGTGGTTCCTTGGAGAGGAATGGACATTAGAGTGAGTGTCTGTAGAGGATGAGCTCAGACATTAAGATGTCACTGCTGTCTGGTGAAAACCTCAAACCTTTAAATCTAGATTGCCTTTGATCCAAAGCCTTCTATTTTCAGTTTCATTCATTCATTACCTTTTGATTCTGGTTGAGGTTTGCAGACAACAGAGTTTGAATGTCACTGACATGTGAAGTTAGTTGATGGTGATATCAAAGAACTGTCCATCATCAAACCTCTTGAGACCACAGAGAGTCTTGAAGATGTCGTGATCTTGCCAGCTTCATTCTCAGCCTCACAAACATATTCTCCTTGATGCCTCTCCTTGACAACTTTGTGGATAACCAGTGTGTATGTGTCGTGGTCTTTAGAACACTTGAACTCTGTGCCAGGTTTCACCAACTGACCGTTGAAGAACCAGTGAATTTTGGTGACATACTTTATGGTGGCAGTAAAAACAGCCTGGCCGTTTTCCTCAGCGCAAACATGTTCCAGACAATCAACCACAACTGGATAATCAGCCAGACTGTCGCAGGACTCGCTGATTATGATCGCCTCAGACAGAAACTCCTCTCTGGTTTCTCTGTGGACCTCTATGTGTTCAACAGGACCTACAGCTACAGTGGTGATGGCGTCCCTCTCTGACCTGACCTGTCTGGACTGTTGGATCTCAGTCTGACCCTGAACTGTGGCGCTGTGGAACGAAGCCCTGGCTTCAGTTTTGACAGCTGCAGACTGAGATGCAGCAGGAGGAAACCTGGCTGCACTCTCTGCCACCATCACAGTGTCCACCACAGACGACAGAACCTCTTTGGATGGCGCTGAGCTCACCTGAACCTTCTGAGGCTTGTCGATCTGCATGGTGCCCGGCTGCTCTGAAGTGAGACTCTGCTGCTCCTGGAAAACCATCGCATGCAGAGCTACCTGGAGTTCAGACCTGAGATCAGCTGTCTGAGGATATTCACCTTCAAAACACAGCGTGATCTCCAGGGGGGCACCTGGTGAAGTGATCAGGTATGTCTTGGTGGCCCGTCGGAGTTCTCTCTGGACCTTCACCTCCTGCACCTCCACCGCCTCAAACCTTCCTACGACGTCAGCCAGTAACACCGGCTGATCGCTGGCCACGGCCGACTGGAGGACGTCTCTGAGCTGACGCCGGACATTCAGACTAGTAGGTTTTGGGATATTAATGACAAAGTTGAGCTCTTTAGGTAGAGTCTGAGCGTCCTGAGACTCGTGAACAAACAGAACTCCTTTAGGCTGTGTCTTCACACTGACAGTCGAACCCTCAGATTTAAGTATTTCACTGGATGGCTCTCCCATAATCACCCTCTTTTCTTCTAGCAGCACCGACTGTCGGACCGACTGACCCTCCTGGATCTGGACTGCAAAGTCCTGCTCAGCAGCTTCTAAGATTGTGCAGCTTTCAGTGGCAGTTGCCTTCTCTTCAATGAAAATGGGCTTTTTGGGGATCTTGGGCTCAGTTTTAATCTCAGACTTGAATTTTTCATCAGTTTCCAGGCTGGTGGTGTGGCCCTCCTCCAGAGTCTGAGTGTCTGTGATGTTCAGAGAGTGCATGATGTTCCAGTAGTCCTCTCTCTGGATTAAAGCTCGCTGCTGCTTGTCGTTGGTCATGAAAGGCGTCTCCTTCGGCAGCTGGATGGGCTGAGAGGACACGGTCAGGATGCTGGGAGGCCTGGACTCAGTTCGAAGCTGCGGCTCCACACCAACCACAGACACATCCAGACCTTTATGATAATCTGCAGTGATCTCCCTCCTCTCCTCTGAGGTCGCTGCATACCTTCTAGCCTTCTCCTGTTTCTGCACTGCCACCTGCTGGTCAGGTTTAGTGATGGTCAGTAGACCTTCCTTTGGTAAAATGGACACAGAATGGATGGACTGAAGGTGTTTTGGTTGTGGTAGCTCTTTCTCTGGCTGAACAGAGGTGGCATCGGTCTTTGCTGTGAACTCTGAAGTTGCCTCACAAACTGCTGTCCTCTGGTCCTCTAGAGTCACTGAATGCAGCAGAGTGGGACTCTTTCTCATCTCAGCCTGTTCTGCAGAAGGCTTCTCGCTGCTGAACCTTCCCTCAGACTGGAAGACCTCCTGACCACTGATAACCTGCAGGTTCAGGAGTCGCTCTCCTTCATGCTGAGGCTGCAGATTCATAGAAGAAGCTAAAGGTGGCACCAGTCCTTCCTGTTCAGCCTGGAGCTCATACTTCTCTTCACTACTCATAGCTGACTTATACACCACGTCTTTGCACGGGGTGATGCTCTCCTGCTCTGGTCTTTGTATTTCAAATTCCTGCTCCTTGGATAAAGTTACTCTAGTCTGACTCACTGGTGCAGTCACAGGTTTAGGTTGTTCTTTTTTAATCAAGGGTAAGAAGGCTTGATCTAAAGCCTGCAGAGGCTCAGAGTGTCCTTCTGTGAGCTGCAGCTGCCCTGCAGACTGAGCCGAGTATAAGATCTTAAGCCCCTCTGTGACGCTGAAGCTCTTCTCCTCCTCCGGTCGGTGCATGACACCTGAGGTTTCATCAAGGATGGGCAGAGCAGATTCCACTTGGTGGCTGCTAACGAGCTGCCTGGGCTCAGCCAGAGTCTGAATGTGTTCAGGCGTCCGGTCGGTTAAAGTCTCGGCTCTGACGGTGACCAGAGGAAGGACCTCCTCAGAGGTAGCTGACAGGAGCCTGGACGGCTGCTCTTTGGATAGCTCCAGTTCTACGACTTCGGGGCTGAGGATTCGCTCAGAGTGCTGCTCGGTGATCTTCTGTCTCTCCTGGATTGAAGATAAGAACGTGGCCATGTGAAGCTGTTTGATAGGAACAGCAGAAACATGAGGAGGGTGGCTGGGAGCCAGGGAAACCCTCTCCTGGATCTCATGGGCCTGCAGCACTGCAGCCTGGTGGGTGAGTTGCTCTCGATGAAGGGTGGCAGCAGAGATATCCAGCTCTCTGAGGGTTCCCACCTCTTCACTGGGAATAATCTGCCGGTCGTCAGTGCTAATGGTGTAAATCATCTGATCAGATCGGGTTCTTTCCCGGTATGATCTGGACTCTGTGGTTTGCTCTGTCATAGATATCTTCAAACCTTTCTGTACTAACGTTTGCTCTTCCTGAGCTTTTGCCCTGAACACCAGCAGCTCTGCGGTACACGAGGCTTCCCCATACTGGTTGGAGGCCTTACAGGTGTAGACGTCGCTGTGCTCTTGTCTGACGCTCTTAAGGTTAATGAAGCCTGAACCGTCAGGGTTGTTCACAGTGATACAGAACCCACTCGGCTGAATGTGGAAGCTGCCTTTGAGCCACTGAACCTCAGGGAGAGGATCTCCAGTCACGACGTACCTGAAGAAACCGTCACCTCCCTCAGACAGCTGAAGACGCTCGATAGTTTTAATGAATTCTGGGGGCTTGCCAGTTGGTGCTGCTAATGTTCTCCCAGCATCCTCCTGCTCAGGCTCCCTCACCTGAACATGCAGGTAGGAAGTGCAGGTCGACTGGCCGAATCTGTTGGTGACTGTACAGGAGTACTCTCCCTCACACTCCCTACGAACCCTGTTAATTACCAGACTATACTCATCTAGTTCGTGAACAAATGTATAAATGGACGAACTCGTGATGCTTTTCCCGTTGTGGAACCACTGAACCGTGGGCTTCGGGAAAGCGGACACTCTGACGCTAAATGTGGCAGTTTCTCCCACAGTCACGGCTGCTGGAGAAAGTTCGCTGAGGAAAACAGGTTTTTCTTTTTTTCTCTCTAAAGTGCTCGAGAAGCGTTTGGACTCTGGCTTGAGTTCAAGTGTTCTGGTTTTGTCTGGTAACTTTAGGCCAGTGTAGTACGACTCCTGGGTTTCCTCTTCCACTGTGATGGTGGAGCTAGAGAAGGCTGAGTGGAATAATAGAGTTAAATGAGAAACACACTCAAACTGAACAGTCAGCTGCAACCAGAACAGAACATCAGAAATGGAGATAAAACCAGCATATTGTTATTCATGTTTTCAACAAATTAAGTACTCAACACTTAGTGCTACTGCTGTCCAGGGATGTCCCAGACACAATGCTGATCTAAGGATCCTGATTTAAGGATCCTTAGATCAGCATTGTGGCAGATCAAGACAATTTTTTGGCTCCCTGGTACCAGCAAGAACCAAAGTCTGTTCCTTTAGGTCAGCCGTCACAGATGTGCTGTAAATGTGAATAATTTACCTAATATTCATCCTTTTCAGGTCATGTGCTGATGTTGCTGGACATGAAGTGGACACTAAAGCACCTGTTAAGCATGTGGCAGGTGAACGAGGTCCTGCTCGATCCCAACTTTATACAGACATGCTGGTCATTAAGCCTCACACAAGACTTTGTCATGGTGCCCCTTTACTAGCTAAACTCCCACAGTGCTCTCTGATTGCCACCATTAACTGTGACATCTCCTCTGGTCACCACAGTGTTAAACAGCAAGGGGCTAATCTGGATGAAAATAGTTTGGATCAACAAAAAATAAAACTCTTCATCAGGACATCCCTGCTGCTGTCCACCTTAAGTTTTGTCAAACTCATTTTGATAAGAACTTTTTGTATGTTTAGTAAAACGTTTGCAGTGTTCAAGGTAATTTGGGGAAAATAAAATTCTTACCAGCCAGACCTGAAGACCAGACAATACAAACATCTGCTTTGTAAAGACATCAACATTAAAAACTGTTCTCCATGAAACCATCTTTACCTTTCACTTCCTCCTGCACCTCGATCACGGGTTCCTCCTCCACTGTAGTTACTGTAAAGACACAGATGTTTACAGATTAGAAACACTCCAGACCTGCTGTGAGACGTTAGAGTCAGTGGCAGCTCGTGCATCCAGACCATCTTTGGTTTCTTTAACTGGTACAGTGCATGCTTCCTTTGGCCTCTTAGTGTGCTGCACCTCTGGCTTTGAGGAATAAGCTAAGTGGTGTGACTGTCCCTTTCTTTATCTCTGTTTTAATCTCAGTGGTTAAAGCCTGGACGTGGTGTCGCCCTGTGAAGAAGTGTGTCTCTGCTGGCTGTGTGGGTGGAAAGCAATGTGATGGTACAAAGCCCGAGCGAGCAGAAGGACCAAAGCATGCAGATGCCAACCTTTCGTCACTGTGCTGCGCTCAGCATCTCCGGCTGAGCTCACATTTTTGCAAGTGTAAGAGCCACCTTGTCCGGGTCCCATATTAACATTTCTACAGCACAGGGGGCCGTCATGTTTCAGAGAGTAAGACACCGAATCCTCAACATTCAACCGGTTGTAAAGCCAAATGACAAACGCAGCGGGGAGCCCCTTCATAACGCAATACAGGGAGCTGCTGCCTTGGCTTCGGACCAGCAGCTCAGGGGGGAGTTTGATCAGGAACTCTGGGCCGTCGGAGAGTCGCTTGTCGTGAGGCAGGACGTCGGGGAAGTACAGGTGGCTGATGAGGCTCTGAGTTCTCTGGGAAGATGGAGGCGATGGTCCCGGCTTCTCCACCGCCTCCGGCTTGTCTTGGTCGGGGGGATCTCTAGGGGTCTCCCTGTCTGCCTGAGACACTTTACGCACAGAATCGGTAGGGATGGGGGTTTCTGCTTTGACATTCGCTTCTTTAGCTGGGTAAGAATAAAGTTAGGGAGAGTAATTAGGGGTCAGAGAGTAAAAGGCTGAGACTCTAAACACTAAAGGGTTAGTAGGATGGATGATGAGGTTAGCGAGGCAAAGCTGGAAACAGCAGAAAGAGGATAAACTAGCTACAAAGCTTGTTATTCTATTACATCCTAACAGGTTACAGAGGAAATATTAAATCATGGGGGACGAAGCGGGAGGAGCAGGAGGTGGGATGGACCAGATGAAGAGACAGACTAGTAAGAAAAGAAAGATTAACCACCTTCAACAGTGAGCTGGGCGGAGCAGCTGTTCTGGCCGTGTTGGTTGGTGGCGGTGCAGCGGTACCGGCCCTGGTCCGCCACACCGACACCCTGGATGACCAGGGACAACACGGCCCCGCTCTGAGAGCTCCTCACCCGCTCTGTGTCCACCAGGTTCTGGCCGTTGTGATCCCAGACCACGGCAGTGAAGGGCTGCCCATCGAACGAGCAGCTGAACTCGGCCATTTCGCCGCTTTTCACCTGGACGTCGTTCATTTCCATCAGCAGCTCAGGGCTGGCCGAGAGTTTGAAATCAAAGCTGCTCTCAGAGCTTTCCATCTGAATCTCAAACGTCCTCCAAGACACGGAGGAACTCTCAGAGACCGTCTCAGTAAACTCAACACTGTGGGAGGTTTGTCCCACCGACAGAGAGCTGAAGCTCTCCGTCCGAGCCTCCAGGCTCTGAGTTAGCTTAGTCTCAGCCCCAGTGGTCGACATACTAGCTAAGGCTTTCTCATCTGGGCAATAAGAAAGAGTAGAAGAATTAGGTCAACACATCATTCTGGTGACTTCTCCAGGTTACTTGTGTCACAGCTTGTTGAGGTGAGCAGTGGAGGTGGAGCGTTGAGGATCAGTCATTATCAGTGAGGGAGCCACACTGGCTGGTTTCCGCTGTCAATCATGCAAGCTTGACCGGAGCCAAAACTCAAAGTAAAACAGCTTTAGACTACATCCGTGCTGGAGTGAGAGGAACCTGGAAAGCTGCTGTGATCTGACCATGCTGCATTCTCTGAAACAAAGATCTCGTCTCACAGGGAGACGGTTACGACTGTTTGTGGGAGAGAAGATTCATGCAGAGAGAAACCTGGAGGACGAAGCTTCCAGTGAGGATCAAACACTTCTTCATGCTCTGGTCAGTCCGAGTGCTTCGACATGATGAAGCAGCTGGAAAATCTTCTCCAGCAGTTTTAACTTTCAGTTTTAGTCTTTGGTAGAAATGTGTTTTAGGTTTAGTCAAATTTTAGTCCTTTGATTTTTAACAGCTTCGGTTACACAAATAAAATCATTAATGTGGTCTTTCTGAACATTTAGTCTAATTTTTCTTTTTAAACAGGTTTAGTTTGAGAAGAAAACATGAATTGAGTTGTTTAACATTGCTATAGTGAGCATGTAGGTTTAGAATGAGCTGTTTGATCACTGCTTGGTAATATGAACCAAACAGTGTTGGTGGTCTGGGGAAGTAAATTAAATAGTTTGAACATGATGGAGGATCTGGAGTTAATATATTAGCTGAACATTCTCTTATATCAGCTACAAACCAACTGTGAACTCCAGTGGCTGAAAGTGTTTGAGGAAAGTTTACTGACAGTTTCTCAGCTGGAGCTCCTTTAAGATTCAACTGTTTGTTAGTTAGCTCAGGTCGTAACTGACCCATTAATTCAATTAATCATTTCTAATTATCAGCATTCTTATTGTTTTTAATTGATTCCAGATAACATAAATGAACCGACAAACTGCTCAGGTGTCAGCTCGTTATCTGCTAAATGTCTTTTTGTGTTTCAGATAAACATCTTCTGACTTTGTGCAACCACAAATTATCTGTTCTTTCACACTGCGTGACTGCAAAATGACACTCCTTAACTGCATTTACATCAGCTCCAGATATGATTTTACAGATATTTGCTGCTGTTATCACAGTTTAAACATTACAGGTATTTAATGTCTTGTTTCTGGCATCACTGCTGCAGATTTTCACCATTTCTTCTTTTAGGTTTTGTTTTTTCGTGCAGCAGCGATGCTGTCTGCAGCTATCTGACACCATGCAGCTCTCTGTTGGCTCAGGAAGAGTCTCTGTGCACCAACAGATGCTTGGTTTATATTTGACAGGTGAGTGAAGTGTGACACACCTGTCTGCACACACCGTCCTAACACACAGGGATGCTCTGACCGGTTTGTTGTTAGCTCAACGGCTAACATGAGTTTTAAAAGCAGGACTCTCAGTGTGAGTTAGGAATCAGAGCAGCCCTGTGAGGAACATGCAGGGATTCAGGCGACGGTTCGTCTGGACGTCTGCAGGACTCACCGTCGATGTTCAGAGAGGCAGCACATGTGACCATTCCTGCCGAGTTTGTGGCAACACATGAGTACTCTCCTTCGTGGCTCGGGAGGACTCTGGAAATGTCCAACTGGCAGGTTTCACCGTAATGAGACATCCTGAAGATGTCTGACTGCCTGACCTCTCTGTCATTACAGAACCAAGAAATCTGCACATCTGGAGACACAGCAGCAGTGGTTAGTCAGCATCACCGGAGACAAACAGCACTCACCACAACGTCTGGAAGCTCTGGACAGAAAAATGTGTTGATAAAGGGAGGTGTGGTCTCTACCTTCCCCAGAGATGCTGCACAGGAACTGGGCCTGGTTGCCCTCTGACACCAGAACGTCACGCATGGGGCTGATGAGGACCGGAGGAGCGATCCGGGCGGCTTCAATCACCTCAGGAACTGGAAGAAGAAGCATCATTAGTGTGAAGACTGGCTGCTATTAAACTAGTGATTCATCAAGCAAACAATAGTCTGACATAAATGTGTTACTGTCATTCATAGAAAATAAACTGAGAACATTTCCTCCGATCTCATCTCCTCAGAACATCTGGTTCTTCATCTCCAGTAACTTCATCAATAAACAGAGTTCTACCTTCATACTGGGAATATTTCCAGAGTTCCAGGTCCTTGAAGTCCATAGAGGACTGAACTGTACAACTGTCGGTAGGTCTGCTCTAGAACTTTCTCCAGTTGTCGGTAGGTCTGCTCTAGAACTTTCTCCAGTTGTCGGTAGGCCTACTCTAGAACTTTCTCCAGTTGTTGGTAGGTCTACTCTAGAACTTTCTCCAGTTGTCGGTAGGCCTACTCTAGAACTTTCTCCAGTTGTCGGTAGGCCTACTCTAGAACTTTCTCCAGTTGTTGGTAGGTCTACTCTAGAACTTTCTCCAGTTGTCGGTAGGCCTACTCTAGAACTTTCTCCAGTTGTCAGTAGGTCTACTCTAGAACTTTCTCCAGTTGTCGGTAGGTCTACTCTAGAACTTTCTCCAGTTGTCGGTAGGTCTACTCTAGAACTTTCTCGAGGGGACGTTCTGCTTTCCTGCTTCCAGTCTTTAAGTCTAATCTCACTTAGAACATTCCAGGTCCTTGAAGTCCATAGAGGAGGGTTCAGATTTATCACTTTTTAATAGACTTTTCAGAACTTCTTCAGTCCAGCAGATAGAACCATGACATTTAGGAGGAGGAATACATCTGAGCTCTAATAAAAACTGAAGCCAAATGAAGGGACTGCTGATCTCGGCTTCATTAAATATACTAAAGTTACTGTAGATAAAAGATCAGCTGACTGATTAGGTCAGACAGATGGGCTGACCCTGTTAGAACCATCGGTACTGCTGTCCATTCAAAAGATATTAAATCCAAACTCACTGTAGCTATAAGTTCAAAACATTGCCAATCGTCTCCTTGATTACTAATAACTAGAACGTATCAGCTAAAAAGTCACAAATAAATCAGATTCCAGCATCTGCTTAATGACCAAACACACCTTCTACTGTGAGAGGGGCGGAGCTTGTCGCCTCTCCGTAGTCGTTCTTGGCCTCACAGCTGTAGATGGCGGCGTCTTCGGGGAAGACCTCCAGCAGCAATAGCGTGTGTTCCTCTCCGTCGTGGAGGAACTTGCACTTGTAGCTGGTGGACAGAGCCTGGGAGTCTTTGTACCAGGACACCTGAGGCAGGGGGATGCCGCTCACCTGCGCAGAGAACCGAACCGACCGGCCTGACAGCGCCGTCTGGGGCTGCATGTGGCGGACAATCTGAGGAGGCTCCGGCACTGAGGAACAAGACCGAAGTTACTCAGGGTTCCGCACAACTAACTGCAGGATTCCACAGCAGTGGTTACATTTACTAGACCCTTTTTAGGAGCCCAAGAACCTACAGCTTCTAGAAAAGCTTCTAGTGGTCACTGAAGAGGTTCCACTGGATAGCTGCTAGATCCTGGTCCAACCTCCTAAAGGAGCCCTAGAACCTCACCGATGGAGAGGTTCTAGGGCTCCTAAAAATGGTTAAATTAAGGCTTCAAACAAAGGATATAGTGGTCACTGAGGAGGATGTAGTTATCCTCGAGTACATGGTAGGGATATTCTCCCACAATGGTTAGTAGTTACAGTAGAGGTTCTGGGTCCTCTAAAATTGTTCTACTGGTCACTGGGAAGGTTTTTGAGGCTCCAGGGCAGCAGTTTTCAAGATAGTTCAGTCAGTAATTTAGGATGTTCTAAATACAGTCCCTTAGGAGGTTAGTTTGTACAGCAGTAGAAGTAAAGCTTGGAGCTCTTACGTCTGATATGAAGGTTCATGGTGCTCCTGTTCTTGCCGGCTAAGAAGGTGTACTCGCCGGCGTCGCTCCTGTAGGTCTCGGAGATGGTGAGGCGGTGCAGCTTCCTGATGGTGACGTAGCTGAACCTCTCCTCCACTGAGAGCTGGATCTCCACTCCGTTCCTCATCCAGCGGCCTTCAACATCATCCTCGTTCACCTCAAACTCGAAGTTTGCTCTGTGTTTCTCAACAACCTATAAAAACAGATTGGTGGGGCTGAATAACAGAAATGCAGATTCCAGGACTCCTCTAGAATTCTCGTTAAAATCAGTTCCTGATTAGAAAGAAAAGTACTAAAAGGAACCTATTTGGATGTTTACTTTCAGCAGATCAAACCCAGTGTGTCTCCTCAAAGGCAATGCCTGAATGAACATAATATTATTGGATATCCTGAGAGTCCTGGTGGGTCACAGCTGCATTTGTGTGTAGATAACTCCATGAACTCACTGTGATGTCCCTACTGGCAGGTTCTGAGATCTTCACGTCTCGTCCCTCAACTCCCAGGTGGCCCTTGGACATGCTCGACCCGGCCACAGCGGTGTATTCACCAGCATCAGAGAGGCGGACCGAGGGCAGAACGAGACGGTGCACAAATTTATCTGAGGTCATTTTGTACCTGTAGGACACATAGAAGGTAAAGTACACCATCATCACCATGTCGGTAACATTGGCTAAAGTACACCTGAACGTGAGCTGCTCTACCTGTCGGATATCTCCAGCTCCTGACCGTCCTTCATCCACATCACCTGAATGTTCGGTTCAGAAATCTCACACTCGAAAGTGGCCCTTTTCTTCTCGGTGATCTTCAGGTCCTTCAGCTGTTTGGTGAATTCAACCACACGAGCTGCAGGAGAACACAGGCAGAAATTCACTGAATAAATCCAACATCGATCAGAAAGTTTGACCTCAACAAGGAACCAAATCCCAAACAGCCACCCAGTCTCCAGGAAGTCCTTTAGGAGGTTCTAGAGTTTATCCTGTAGCTTGTAGTCAGTGAGGAGGTTCTTTATGTCCCTCAGGGGATCCTATTAGGGATTTCAGTGGTCATGTAGGAAGTTCTAGAAGTCCTTTAAGAAGTTCTAGGATGTCCTAAATCTAAGGGAGGTTTTCTTGACAAGGTTTTAGTTATTGTTTTAGGTGTAATTTATCATTTCTGGAGACTTTAGTACTCAATACAGAGGTTCTCCAATAATGATAAGGTTCTAGTAACCACTGGGAAGCTTCTAGATGTTAACTAGGATGCTCTAAGGGTAGGAAAGATGTAACTGTCACTTAGTGGCCATTAAAGAAGTCTGATTCATCATTTAGAGAGAATCAGGAAGTCTTTGAAGACGTTCTAGAAACCCCATAAATGGTCAGCGCAAAGATTGCAGGGGTCCAGCAGTTGATAGAAATTTTCTTGTTGTTAATGGAACATTATATATGTCACTGGGGAGGTTCTAGTGGTCACTGATGAGGTTATTGTTGTTACTAGAATATTCTATATGTCATTGAGGAAGTCTTACAAGTCTTTCTGGAGGTCCTGGTGGTCTTTAAAGTGGCGAGGGAATAGGTTCTAAACAGTTTTCATCTGGTTCTGTTCTCACAGACCACACAAATTATTGGTTGAGTGAATTAGAACACAGTGCTGTTTATATCTAGCATTGGTGGAGACCCAAAACAGAGCTGAAAGACATCTTACACTCAACAAAGAGCTTGGCTGTGGTAACAGCAGAACCCGCCGTGAAGGTGTACTCGGCGCTGTCTCCGAAGTGAACGTTCCTGATGCTCAGAGTGTGAGTGAGCTGTTTGCAGCGAGCCTGGCATCTGTCGGTGGACCGGATCTCCACGCCGTTCTTCAGCCATTTGTACGTGATGCTCTCGTAGTTGACGTTCACCTCAAACGTGACGGTGTCTTTTTCCTGAGCGTTCACATTCTGCAGCATTGTTGTGATCATAATAGCTGGAAAACAGCCAGACCGACGATCAGTTTACTGAATCTGTCACAGCTGATGGAGCTGTATTTTCAAAACCAGTGACTTTAATTAATCCTTCATTTACCCCCCAAAACATAGCAACCTAAATAAAGCTGTTTCATATGTCACTAAAACTTTAATCTGCATATTAATTAATAAGTTGAGGTGTTTCAGAAGTTGAGAATTTGGTTTGTGTCACAAAATATTCTCAGTGTTCAGTTATTAGATCTGCTCAGATTTGATCAGATTAAATAAATACTGTAAAATAACCCTGGCATGTACAATTCTCTGAGCATGGAAAAATAACATACTCATTAATGGTTTAGATTCCTAAATTACTTGAGAAATAAAGGGACTCATTGCTGTCAAACACCCTCATGTAGACTAAGGTGTGTTTTCAAAAAGGAAAGTTACTAAAAGGCATTCTAAAAGTTTGTAGTTTAAATGTGAAAAGCCAACAGAATCCATCATTGTAATAATATTAATAGTAATAATAATATCTAAACGTCTGGGTTGTGGTCAGTGGTAGCGTCTTACGGTTGACGGTCACGGTCGCAGACACTCGGTCGTTCCCGCAGACGAAGGTGTACTCTGCAGAGTCGTCCCTGCTGGTGTTCATGATCTTCAGCTGGTGCAGTTTTCCCTGAACCACGATCCTGAACTTCTCGCTCATCTCGATCTCCACGCCGTTCTTCAGCCAGGTGGAAGGCACGTTGAAGTGAGACACTTCACACTCCAGCGTGGCCACCTGAGTCTCTGGAACCTCCACGCTCTTCAGAGGTCTGGTGACTCTCAGAGCTGAGGGGAAAACGTAAAGAGGGAAGGTCAGATTCCAAACACAACAGTTGTCGTTTACGACTTGCAGGATGCTAGAACTTACACTCGACAAGGAGGTGAGCACTGCACTGCAGGTGGCCCACGATGGCGGTGTACTCGCCCTCTTTGCTGTTGTCCACGTCTTGGACAATCAGTTTGTGGGTCTTCTTCTCAGAGAGGATCCTGTAGTGCTCGTTGGGCCTCAGCTCAGTGTTTTTGAACATCCATTTCACTGGAATGTCGTCCTCAGAGAGGCCAACTTCAAATACAGCTGTAGCACCCAGCAGCGACGTCACATCCTTTGGCTTCTTCAGGATCTTGATGACTGTAGGAAAATTTGTCCACAAACAGGAAATGTTTTCAGGAATCTGAGGGTTGCTCAGGAATTATTAGTATTTTCTACAGGTGTGTTGTGTTTTATTAGAAGTTCTGTGGTTACTTACTCTCCACATTCAGTCTGGCGTTTGCAGACAGTTTTCCCAGTTTGAAGGAGTAAACAGACTCGTCCTGTGTGTTGCAGTTATTGATCTTCAAGGTGTGGACCGTGCCTTCGATGCTGATTTCGTATTTATTGCTGGGCTGGATCTCAACCCCGTTCTTAATCCACTGCGCTCCCCTCACGTTCTCATGAGTCAGCTCCAGGCTGAACACAGCTTCCTGAGTTTCGACTACATTCAAGTTCTTCAAGGTCTTCTTCACCTTCACAGCTGTGGAAACAACGGTCATGATTAGTTCTGTTAGCATAATCAGATAGTTAGCGGCTAGCTGTCTGCTACCGGGCTACATGGATATTTGTTAACTCATTCGCTGCCATTGACGTCGTCAATTGAAATCCGAACGTTCGCTGCCAATGACGTCTACAGACGTCAATCATGTTTTTTGACTGGGGGGGCTGCAGGACAGTCTGTCGGAGCTTGTCGGTGAAAATCCTGGAGTTTTGGAACGTGAGAGTGTTGCGGTGGGCCAAAAGAATGACAAAGACAGTGACCATGGTGGGGCGACAGTAAAAAATGCCGCTGCCAACAGCTGCTGGTGATCAAAGCCGCGCTAGGTTTCGGTTTCGCCACCACCGCTCTCTGGAGCTCATCTGACGAAGCCGAGTCAGATGAGTTTAGAGCGAACACACACACACACAGACACACACACACACACCTAAAAATAGATTGCTTATATTTTGTAAGATGTATTGTTCTGAACCAAAATGTTGACTTGTGTTGTTTATTTGTACATAAATGATTTAGCTAACAAAAGGTTAAAAAGTTGACCTCAAAATGCTTTTTCCGAGTTGTTTTTGTTGTTTCATATAAGTAAACAACTGTTCAGTTGTGTGGGATGTCACTAAACCAAAAAATATTGGCATCAAAGTGATTGATGTGCCTCTCTGTACAAAAAGCTCGTTATCTCTGTTTTTTGGTCAAAAACAGGTGTTTTTGCTGAAACTACCCTATGTTCTGCTGCCGATAACTTTAGAACCGAAAATGCTAGAAACAAACTTTTTTTCCTGATGAAAGAAGAGAATCTACACTTTCTTTCGATAGTTTCAATGTTTATGTAGTCTTAAAACTTGATATTCTGTAGATCTTGAAAAATCTGTCAAAATTCTTAAAAACTCTGACAGTAGGGGGCTCTTTGCTCTGAAAACAGCTGGCAGCCAATGAGTTAAAAGTACATTTTTCATTTGGTAATTTGAAAAAATTCTCCAACATTGTGGAAAATATTTTGTTTAGCTGTTCTGCCCTGATGTGGTTGAGAAAAAGAACATGTTTCTGTTATATGTTCAGTACAATGACAGATCTAAGACCAGTCACCTGTTAGTAACTCGCTGTACCTTCTATGCTAGCATGCTACTTAACAAATCCATTGAAGGTCGCTAGTTTAGTTTTTAACATCAGGTTTAGCTGTAATAAGATACAACAGTGTGGGAAAAAATCTAATGATTTCTTCAGCTCTCAGATTTGCTATCATGAGAAAACAATGACATTAAAAACTTGAAATGTAATTTGATATTACTGACACAAAATTCAGTTTGTGTCTTTTCACACAAATATGATTTGGCCATCAAGGCTTCAAAGAGGTGTCTGTTTCCACAGTAAAACCTGGACCTACCCTCGACCTTCAGGGTGGCGGAGGTCTTGGAGGTGGCGACCTGGTAGGTGTACTCTCCAATGTCGGTGCCTTTGGTGATGACGATGACCAGACGTCTCACGGGGCCGTCCACCTCACTCACCACGTTGTCGCTGTAGTCGACCGGCTGCCCGTCCTTCAGCCACTTGCCCTGTGCAGATGGGTTGGCGACTTCGCATTCCAGCACGGCGGTCTGGGAGTCCGCTACCACCAGATCATGCAGGGGTCTCTTGATGGCGCCACCTGGTGGCAGAAGACAGCCGGTTAGTGCTCAGTGACAGAAACCATGTCTGAGATTTGTGAGGTGTTAAAACTTTGGCGTACCTGTTACGGTGAGTGTGGCAGTGCACATCTTCTCACCAGCGGCGAACATGTACTCGCCCTCTTCATCCTTCATTGCATTCATGACCGTCAGGGTGTGGCACTTGTTCTTGGACTCCATCTTGTGATTGGCATCGGCTTTGAGCGGCTGCCTCTTGAAGGTCCAGAAGGCATCGATGCCAGGGTGAGAAACCTCAACCTTGAAGGTGACGTTCTCTGACTCGGAACACTCTTTGTCCTTCATTGGCTTCACGATCTGGACGGCTGTGGAGACAGATTGAAGGTTAAGACTGAAACTGACAAGGAACTGATGGTTGGCTAGCTTCTTCTCATATTTACATCAACCCAAATAAACAACTGGAGACATTATTTTTGTCTGGGCCATAGGCAGTGTGATATGAAAGTGTCCAGCAGATGGAGCTGTATCAGTTCTGTTTATGGTTGGAGAAGATCAGTGTAGGTCTATATCCAGTGTAACTGATGCAGTGTGATGTTCAGGTCATGTTCAGTTCAACTTAGGAAGTTTAGGATCACTTGACTGTTGATTGAACTTTCTGGCTTCATATAAACTGCTTTGTATCGGGTTTCAGGTTTATGGGAGTGCTCTGGGTCTCCTATCTGCTACCCCTAAAGGAAGTTAATCAGGAAGAGCCTACTCAGACGTTAAACCACCTCAGCTGGACATTTTTCACATGAAGATCAGCAACTCTGCTCTGAGCTCCTTCCCTGATCTCTAATTCCTCTCATTCCTTTGATTACCACCTAAAGTTGATGACCACAGGTGGGGGTTAGATCAACTGGTAAATCAAGAGATTTATCTTTCAGCTAATTTCCTTCTTCACATGCAAGTCACACATGTATTACAGGCTTTTCACCTCAGTGTTTGACTGTAACTTACTCTGTATAGTGAATTTGCAGGTGGTGTCGACTCGTCCAACAACCAGCTTGTAGTGTCCTTCATCAGAGGCGAAGGTCCTATTGAAGACCAGGCGCTGCTTTGCTCCTTTAGCCACTGTCTGGATTCGCTCGCTGGGTGTTATCAGTTTGTCGTTGTGGTACCACTTGACAGAGCTGATGTCCTGAGCGGAGATCTTGGCCTCCAGGACAGCCTTCGTGCCCTCAACAGCACTGGTGTCCTTCAGTGGGATCAGGATACCAATAGCTGAACAAGACATAAAAGGTTTTGTTAGTGACATTTTATTTGGGAACTAAGCAAATTGAAGAAGTCAGGTGTCCAAAGTGACCTACTCTGAATGACCAGCTTAGCAGAGGTTGAGATCTCCTGAGCAGGAACCACAAAGGAGTACACGCCAAAGTCATCCTTGCTGGTATCTTCGATCAGAAGTTTGTGGATCTGTTTGTCAGTAACGATGTGCACACGGTTTGAGGCTGTGACAGGCTGCCCGTTCTTCATCCAGGTCCCTTCAACGTTCTCCTGTGAGAACTTGACCTCAAGCTGAGCGATGTCGCTCTCACAGACTGTCAGGTCGGTCAAAGGCTGCATCAGGGTCACTGGGCGTACTGAAACGTGAGGACAAACATGTTCAGCGCTGTGTGCAATCAAAACTAAGTCAGGATGCTGCTCCTTAGAGGCTGCAGGCTTCTTTACAGACCATTACATGAGACATAACAACAATTCAGATGTTCCTACAGCCTTTGGGTGCTACAAGAAATCTTGTGAAATGTTTATTGCCTTTCTTGGTACCAAACTAGAATCTCACAGCTCACTGCATAAATTATAGAATTTCCATAACTCACACTTCATCTTCAGGGAGGCGCTGGTCTTGAACTCGCCCACTTTGAAAGTGTATTTTCCTTGGTCTTCCTTCTTGACGTCTTTCACAGACAGGGTGTGTCTTCCACGGCGGGAAGACATGACATATTTACTGCTTGGAGGAAGCAGCTTTTCTCCGAAGAACCAGCTGCCTTCAGCATCCTCACGAGACACGACACATTCAAACTCTCCAGAGTACGTCTCAGGCACCTCAGTGCTCTCCAGCTGCTTCAGGATCTCCAGAGGAGCTCCTGTTGATCACACAAAACATATGGAACATCAGCAACTGTGGTTCTAGTCAATCCCACACTCACAGAGAGACACAAAAATTAATAATAATAAAATGTATCGTCTATTTCTACGTTTCACAGTGTTTTCTGACTGGTTCTCAGTTTGTTACCAATTATAAGGCAAGTGAAGAAAATGTTAAGTAGCGTCCTTAGTTTTGAAGTGATGCTTAAAGTTTCCACTGCAGCTGATACGAAAAGTAAGACTCAACCAGCATGCAGCAAAACACTGGTTAAATTTACAGAAACACATCTATAAGGGACTGTAGTGCAAAGTTAATAGTTTTCCTTGGAATTTTTTTCACTTACCCAGGTCATGAAGTCATCAACATTAAGACACATTTGGGGTATTCTGTGAACACAAACTAAACCTACCTTCAACAGCGAGCCTGGCATTCGTCCTGACGTTCTCGTCCTCTACAACCACGCAGGAATATTCTGCATCGTCCTTCAAGCCGATCACCAGCACAGACAGGAAGTGGACCTTTCTGTCAGAGTGCATCCTGTATTTGTCTCCAGAGAAGATCTCCATGTTGTTCATCAACCACTTGACCTTCACAAAAGGCTCATTGGTTTCACACTCAAAAGTAGCCATGGTGTCCTTCTCCTTGGCATTGACGTCCTCCAGCTTCTGCGTGAAGGTGATGACTTGCTTAGCTGCAGAAATGACAAGAAATCCTCATTAGAAAATACACAATTCCACATTTAGCCACCTATTTTGAAATCCAGAGATGTGTTACCTTGGACTAGCAGGAAGGCGTGGCTGGAAGTCTCTCCAGCTTTGCTGGAGGCTTTAACCATGATGCTAGCTGAGTCCTCGGCGGTGACGTCTCTGATAACGAGTTCACATACATGGTCCTCAGGCCAGTACCAGTAAACACGGTCCGACTTCTCCAGCTGAACACCGTTTTTGAACCATTGGCACTCTGGTTCTGGTCTGCCTACGACTCTGACCCTGAACTTAACTTCTTCGCCCTGAGCAACTGTCTGACTGGTGATGCGCTCCAGGATCTTCGGCGCTTCCATGCTGGCTGACAACTTGATTCTCTCTGGTTTTAGGGGTTTAGCTGTGACTTTGCGTTCCTCCTCCTTCTTCTTCTCAGCCTCTTCCTTCTCCTTGGCATGATGAAGCAGGTCTTCCTTAGTCTTCTTCAGCAGATCTTCATAGGAGTCGTCCCTCTTACGAGACTTGAGCTCCACGGCGGTGATGGACTCATAGTAGCCCTCCTCCGTCCTGCGCTTGAACTTGCTCCTCAGCTCCTCCGTCTCCTCTGTGGCCTTTTCATGGACAATCCTCTGGGCCTTCTTTAGCTTGACCACCTCTTTCAGCTGAGAGTCTTCTGCAAGTTTCTCCACCTTCACCACCTCAAAAGGTGTTTTTCCAGGTTCGGGTGCGGCCTCAGCAGCTTTAGCCTCGGGGGCTCGGCGCAGATGAGTCCTGAAGTCTTCCTTCTGCTGAATCTCCAGCTTCACAATGTGCTCAGCTGAGCCCAAGTTGTTGTCTGCCACTACTTTGACCTCTCCTGCATCGTAGGATTTGATTTCAATGATCTCCAGATAGTAAATGCCATCATATCTAAGTCTGTACCTCTTGCTTTTGCGGATCAGTTGTCCGTTCAGGTACCAGTTGACCTTCGGTGCTGGATAACCGGTCACTCTGCAGCGGAATCGTGCCGTGTCGCCCTCCAAAACACTGACTGGTTCAGGGAGAAGGACAATTTCTGGCTTCATTTTTTCAGTTTCTTCTTCAGCGGTGACTCCATATGGTCCACCTTCATGAGCGATGCGCTCTATCTCGTCCATCCTGTATGTTCCCTTCCTGCCTTCAGGGAGCTGAGTTTCCTCAACAAGCCCCTTCTCATCCTTGACGATCAGGGTGGCCGAGGTCTGGTCGACTCCGTACTTGTTGGTAGCTCTGCAGGTGATGACACCGCTGTCTCTGGCGTAAGCGACTTCATAGTCCAGACTGCAGTAGCCAAATTCATTGACCATGCGCAGCCTGTTGGCGGCGGCCAGAGGTTTGCCATCATGCAGCCACTCCACCACCATGGTGGGATCGCCAATAGGAGTCAGTCTGCACTCAAAATGAGCCGGACCGAAGCGCTTCATGCGGACAGAGGTCAGCTTTTTCTTGAACTGTGGTTTCTGCTGCTTCTCTTTGTCATAGAGGTCTCCCTCCTCCCACTGCTCCTGACCATATCGCAGGTGGAGAGGCTCCACTTCTGGAGGGGCGATCTCTTTAGCTTTGTAGGTTCCTTTGGGGATAATGAGTTTCCTCTCAGGCTCAGGCTCAACGTATTCCACCTCCACGTTGACTCTGCAGCGGGTGGTGTCTCTGCCGGCCTTGTTGATGGCTGTAGCGGTGTACCAGGCGCTGTCTGAGCCAGCTGCTGAGGGAATCTGGAATTTGGCTTCTCCTCTGGTTCCTTCGATCCTGGTATGTGAGATTTACCACATTAGAATAACTTTAACATTAAAAAGGTACAAAAACTTTCCCTAGCTGGGAGGAATACTTTTATTCAAAGTAAAATACTAGATTTTTAAACATTATCAGAATTTTGACAAATATAAAAATACAATTTTGATATAAAAATGAGGGCAGATTTTTCCTTCTCAGGAGGTCAAGCAAACTGATCGGATGTCACCTGGGTGGAACATCTAGAGGTAATATTCCACTGCAGAAACAATGTTCAGGCACGGGTTGATGCAAATACTTACAGGAACTGCCCGTAAAAAAAGCACAGACGCTGGGATGCATACTTTTTTCCCCAAACATCAACAAAGGTGCCCTAAAATGGCCTTTAATGTCCTGCAGTGGAAAAGTGGCTTATGATTGCTTTGTCTCCTAATTGTTCTTTTTCTTTTTTCTTTTCATATAGGAGAATATTTTTATGCATCACTTGAATCCTTACAGAAACAGGACTTAACTTTATGGCTTACTTAGCTTTAGTCTTTATGTGTCTGACTAAGGAAATGAATAAAAAAGTAGTGACATTATTACGTTCTCCAACAGGATTTAGGAATACTATGAACAACGTGTGAACAACAATGTGCAGCAGCTACAAGTTCATGTAGTTGCAGCTGAATCTTCACTGTATAAATACACAAGAACTCCAGCAGTGTTGTGGTTTTACTGTCAGCTGTTTGAATACCAGAGATGTTCGTCATAAATGCTGCTGATGAGAGGCGTACTTGATGTTTGGGTGCTTGTGAGGGGTGACAATGTCGCTGTTTTTCAGCCAGACGATATCCGGCAGCGGGTTTCCGATGGCTTTGACAGCCAGTTCTACCAGAGTTCCCTGCTTCACACTGATGTTCTTCAGCTTCTCAGTGAACTGTGGACGCACCAAGGTCTCTTTAGCTGAAAAAGATAAAGATTAAAGTACCATAAGTATCTTCTTCTACAAAAGATGCCCATAGATCACACAAACTACACCGGAGATGTTGAATCTCACCATCGACAGTGAGAGTGACAGAGAGGGAAGATCGTCCGGCTCGGTTCTGAGCTACAACGGTCCATTCTCCAGAGTCCGGTGGCAGAGCTGGTGCGATGATCAGGGACTGAGTACCGTCCTCTTTAACCACGATCTTATGGGTGTAGTCGCTAACCACTTGTTGTCCTGGTAAAACAATGAATCTGGATTATTGTCACATTAACTTATCTTTAAGAACAACTTTAATTAAGATCTCACATTAAAATCTAATTAATTTATCTTGAACAAGTTTTAAAACTGTTGACGAAAGTACAGAATATGTGCAATAAAGCAAAAAACCCAACATAAACACAAGGCATAACGGGATAAGGAGTTGTAAGATCAGTTACTCAATTAAAATAAGTATGAACACTAAGAGCAACCAAAAAGCCAATCAAGGAGCACATGTTGAAAAGTGTGTCAGTAGGAAAGACATCGAATCGAAAAAGGAGGCAAAGCCTTGGGAATGCCACTGGAAAGACAAGATCTCTGTAATCCACTTGCCCTGATCAAAGAGCAGCTAAAACTGCTGTTCTGTGATATAAAAGGCCTGGAGGTAGAATATTAGCAGATAAATTAAACTTAAAATCTATTCCGTATCATCTATGCTCCTCTCACCGTTGTGGAACCAGTAGGTGTCGGGCATCGGTCTGCCAACAACCTTCAGGTCGAACCTGGCAGTTTGTCCTTCAGAGCATTTACATGAGGAAGGTTTCATGACAAACACGGGTTTGTAGAGTCTTTCCAGCTGAGCCTCGTCCGTCTCATCGAGCCGACGGGCAGGAGAACGTCCAGGAGATCGGCTGGGAGAACGTCCGGGTGAACGGCTCAGAGAACGAGGAGATGTGGATCTGAAGAGGAGGCAGCATCATCAGCATAAAGGTGGATGCAATAAGGCATTAGGTCATCTGGTAGCTACTCAAATTAAACTCTGTTTTCACTTAGAAAACTGTTACCTATTTAACAATTAAATCATGAAAACTGTGCTTCTGGAAAATGTTCTTTGAACTAGTTAGTCTCTAACACTGTCTGATATTGGAGATTCTTTCACTCACACCAAAATAAACTAGAAACATGGTGAGGATGAACCACAACAGTCCAGATGTGTGAGCTGTCCAGTGACAGGTCTCTATGGGTTCATCAACCCTTTTACTGATCCATGATTCTGGTAAAAGTACGAACAGTAACTGCTTTAACGTCTACCCGTGCCTCTGATTGTTTCTGTCCTGGCTGCTGTCGGTGTGAACTCTACCTGATCCTCTGCACGGCCGGCTGTGGGGTGTATCTCTGGGGGGTTACAGCTCCGGACGGCTCCACATAGAGTTTCCCAGAACTGACTGCGTTTCCCTTCATGTTGGTGGCGAAGGCGGTGTACACGCCTTCATCCTCTGGCTGCACCACGGGCAGACGGAGGCTGGCTCGTCCGTCCTGAAGAACCTCCATCTGGTAACGGTCTCCGGCCCTGATGCGCTGGCCGTCTTTATACCAAGCAATCTGCCAGATGGTACAACGTCATCATCAAACCTTTCTGGACTCAAATGTGTAGTTCTAAACTCCATGAACGTCATCAAAGACTCCTCACCTTGGGCAGTGGCACTCCGGCCATCTTGCAGTGGAAGGTGACGCCCATTCCTGCCATGATCCTGTAGTTTTTTATGGGCGTGTCGAAGGCCGGCTGCTCCGCCTCGGTGGCGCTGACAGACACCATCAGCTCTCCGTCTTCTGTCACTATCTCTTTGTAGGTTATCATCATGATTTTGTTCTCAATCTCCTGGATGATTCTTTGTTCAATGGCAGACAGATGGAACTCCTGCAGGGTTGAAAGCATGTCATATGACTGTCAATCGACCAATCAGTTGATTATTAGTGATTATTAGTGATCACCAGGAAGTCACCAGAGAGATGTTCTAATTGTCATGAGTGTGAGTCATAATCAAAAAGTTCTGAGACTGGTTGTGAAGTCTATCAGTCGTCAGACTAAGTGAGGATCGTCATGGTGACCAGAGGATGGATGATCTGTGGTTACCATGGTTACCGTTCAGCGACCAGAGAAGGAGGTCAGGAGATGCAGATGTTAGGAAGCCTTCTGTCATCGTGGACAAGTTTTGAATGGGGTAAAATGAAATTAAGTTTTAATTTTTATAGGAGCAATCTCAGAACTTTTTGGTCACATCTTGTAAACTTCCAGATGTTTCACAGTAGGTCCTGAAAGATTAAATGCATTGTTTCCAACAGCTTTTTGTTAAAATAATAGCACATTTTGAGATACATAGAGGTTCTCTAAAGGCTGGACTACCAATAGGCTAAAGCAGGAAACTAACCAAGAAACCAAAAGGCCCCATAATCATCACATCTGTCGATGCTCGTTTGACTCAATTCAGTCACAAATCCACTGACCTCAACAAAGAAAAAAGCATTTAAAGAGTCAAAAACTTAAACTCTTCATTATTTAACTTGATGCTGTATTCTCCATTATGGGTTTACTAGACGTGAAAAGATCCAGGTCCAATGACATGCTAGCATGGTGCCAAACCCCTGAAGCTCCCACCTGTCCGGAGATGATGGTGGTGGTCAGCTGCTCCACGGGGGGAACATCTCCCACTCTGGGCTCCGTCACCATGGCTGTCACTTCAGTCTTAAAGGTCGCTTCTAGTTTCTTCATGTAGACTTCATATTCCTCTGTTGGTAGAACACACCAGCCAGTGTCACCACATCAGCGTTTCATCTCTGAATCCTAATGAAGGGCTGTGATGTTTGCTGGTTCATTATTTCTACTGAGTGTCCTGGTTTACTTCGCGTTTCTTAGCTCTTATTTACTGGGTTATTGCTGGTGCTTTGTGCTGGTGTTTGCTGTCATACCTTCCTCCAGCAGGCTGGCTGAGGCTGAAACTTCTCCCAGCTGGTTCTTGGCAAAGACGGAGTATTCTCCGGCATCATCGGCAAAGGTCATGGAGATCTCCAACCTGCACTCTCCAGTCTCCTTCTTGTAGGCTACTTTATATCTGATAGACAGCGGGGGTGAAAACAGAGAATGAACTGACGGTCAGCGACCCCTACAGGCTGAAGTGAACATTACAGCCACAATAAAAAACAGGCAGCAGCGGATGTTTCTGCGTTCCAGATTGTTTTAGATTAAACCCTGAGGACTCGTGACCACAGCGGTGGAGGTACCTGTATCCGGTGGTGAGCGGAATGCCGCTCTTCTTCCAAATGATGTGAGGTTTTGGGTTCCCTCCAACCTGACATTCGAACACGACGCTTCCTCCCTCCACAAGCTTCTGGACGGTCGGCGTCTTGATGAAGAAGGGAGCAGCAGGAGCAGTATCGGACTCCACCACGCTCACCTCCTCTCTGGTTTCTTCACTTATTCTGGAAGTACAAATCTGTTTTCAGGATTTTATGGAACTGACTGCTGCTCCTCAACTCCAGAATAATGAATAACTTTCGATTTATCATCACACATTTGAAGAACCTCTGAAAGACTCACAGTTTCTCTTGAGCAGTTTCAGTTTGTTCAGGGGCAGCGATCTCCTCCCTGCTCTCGATGTCTTCAGACACTGAAGGACAAAGATGGAGAGTCTGAGTTAGAAAGAACCGTGAGGAAACCAATGAGGGTTTGAGGCTGTTTGAACGGCAATCTCAGCAACTCTTTAACAAAAAAGCCTGAATTTTTCACTCTTATTTCTTACATTGACTTCATATATCAGTCTAACATTCCCCAGAGATCGTTTTAAACAGCTATAGTTTATGATTAACAAGTTCTAAGCAGATCAGAGAAGAAAGACTTCATCGATCCAGTGTGCAGCCCTGCTGCATGGTGAACATTATTACTACTGTCAGAGCTGCTGAGGTGGTTTCCAGGTGTTCCTACTGACCGTGGACCAGCAGGTAGCAGGAGGTGCTGACGGTTCCCGCCTCGCTGGTGGCGGTGCAGGTGAAGCGGCCGCTATCTTCGGCGAACGCCTCGCGGATCACCAGCCGGGCGACTCCGCTCTGGTAGCTGATCTGGAAGTCGATGGAGCTCTCGATCTTGTAGTCCTCCCTGAACCACATGACGACGGGCGTGGGCTGGCCGCTGATCTGACACTCCAGCGTCACCGACTCGCCTTCGGTTACGTTCATGTTCTTCAGTCCCTGCAGAGGAAACACAGCGGCGTCAGGAAACCTCGGTCGACCGCCGGTTTAAGGTCGGATGTGAGGAGTACTTACCGACACCAGGGTGGGCGGGACCACAGCGCCACCTGCAGACGGTACGGCTGCTGCCTCCATCACCTGCTGCACAATCACACAACTGTTAAAATCAAACCTCGACAAGACTTTGAATTTGTGCTGAACAGGCGATGAAAAGGAGACGACACAGAAACACAGAGGGCTGGATGGATGAAGAGGTGAGGATGAGGAGGTCAGTAGCATCGACGAGCACGTTAGTTTATTAGAGGGACGTTTAGTCCTGGACTCACAGAAAGCAAGAACACCGGACAGCTGAGAAACTAGAGGGGTGATTTAATCAAACTAAATGTGAGGGGCAGGATCATATCTGATGGTTCAGCAGCTTTAACAACATGAAGCACTGTTTATTTCTACATCAGGTTTCCTTGTCCTGCTCACATCCAGCTCAAAGACTACAAACCTGAGCTCCCCAGTGCTCATACAGTCTGTCCGAGTACCCCGTCTGAAACTCTAAACCGCTCTGATATGTCTCTGAAAAGCTTCTGAAGGGCGACGGGACGGACTCCAGCATCTCTCTGGTCTCGACCGCTGAGCGAGACGGACTCGGAGACTTGACGGACCTGGTGATCTTTCGAGTGGCGGAGGAGGAAAACTCTTTCTGCAGCGTGGCGATGGCCGAGCCGGCGATGGAAACCTGGCCGAGCCGGAGAGGAGGAACAACCACAACGTCACCAACAACATTTGCTGCTTCTAGGTTTGTGTTAATCACAGCAGAGGAGGAGCTACGTTAGTTCATCACAGCTACAGGCTCAGATGGAGGGAGAGTCACATGGAGCTGGATTAAAGGGGACCACGAATTAGGGAGATGGAGGATCACAGGTTAAAGTCAGGATTTATTTATCACTTCCACACTACCATTCACATGTTTGCACACCAGGCGAGCAGCAGAGACCAGACTGGTTTAGATGGTCTGACATGATGGACTAAAACTTTAACCCTTAGATGCTTCAGTGGCTCGTTTTCTACCAATATCTTTGTTATGAAAAGTTTCATTTTCCAGCCATTACTCAAGAAACATGTCTTTGAATTCATTCCATTTAAAACTTTGTGTTACCTTTTATACTTTTAAAGAAACCGTAATGTTTGTATGACTACCCAGAGCTCTTTATCACTGATAATATCATCCAGATGTGATGGAACGATGGAGAACACCAACAGCTGGAGGAAAACAAAATGCATGTTCTTCATTCTTCTACTGCTGCTCTGTTTAATATTCTTCTTTTTCAAATATCAAAATGTTCAAAATCCACCACAAAGTGAAAAATAAACAGATTTCAAACATCAAATCATTCTTGTGTGGATAAAAATATAAAACAAATAAGAATACAAATTATCTTTCTGATCCAAAATTACAAAAAGACATAAAAACACACTGATTCTATTCTATAAGACCCACTGATGGAGGAGTGCAGGTCCAATAATCGGAGCATCTGAGGGTTAAACCTGATAAAATACTACCTTAAATGCACATTTCTTTATTTGTCTTTGTAATGAGGAAGTGTTTCTGTACCGTGAAGTCACAGCAAACATAATAATTTAATCAGAACTGTCTGTATCTCTGTTCTGGATGCTCCTGCTGTGAAACAATCCACTACTGATGATGGTTAGATGGATCATTTAAATCCAAATTCACATTAACTGAACACAGAGATCAAATCTGTAGAGTGAATGTAGAGGTGGACAGGTGAGTTACACCTGTCTACAGACTGGTATCTCAGAGTGGTTCTGCTGGTTCTGTTGGCTCTACTACTCGCCTGACGCTGCCTCTCTTACCTCACTGCTAGACTCGTGTTTTGGGACAGAAACTTTAGAAACGGTGAAATGTGGAACTGGAGACGGGCTGAGACCAGTGTCCACACGGACGGAGAGTTCAGTCTGAATCTGAAGCAGAGTTCACAGCAGCGTTAAACCTCAGAGCCGGACAACATGGACCAATCTGCCACAATGCTAGTCCTGATTCTCAAGAGATTTGTCCTCTTAGACAGATTTAGATGAGGGTGTAGGACTGTGTGGCCTTTAAAGTTCTATGACTGAACGCTATTAAACCTGACCCAACACTGGGACAGTGAACGCACCACTAAGACCTGCTTGGTGGCAATAAGTGGAGCTGCTTTAGTGAAACCTGCTCAATGATCAGCAGGTGCAGTGAAACCCAACTGATCTTTGGGTCAAATCTCTTGGTAATCCAGGTGTTTCCGTGGGTCACGTCTACCTGAGGCTGCAGGCCTGCTTCAGCTGTGAACCTCTGAGCAGCAGTGAGCGTTTGTCCAGACATCCAGCTGACTCCATGCTGCCTGAACTCTACCGCCTCCACCTCCTCCTCTTCGGCTCGACCGCCCTCCACATGCACCGGCTGACGGACCCGAGCCAGGTCGACGGCGGCCACCACCGTGGCCACCGCCCCGGCTCTTTTCCCTCCCCCAGCCTGGAGACACAAGCAGCAGCACATAGATCTGAGGACATCCATGGCAGGACGGAGGTGAAGAAGCAGGTGGGCGATCGAGGAAACTTCAGGATCAGTCAGTCTGTAATTATTTGGTTATTTGGGACCCAAAAGTTCTGTTGAATATTTAGCTGAATTTTGAGAATTTCATGTTTTCAGACCTGATATTGTTTAATGAATGACAGATTTTCTGAATTTGGTCTGAACTTTCTCTGACTTTGTTCTGATTTCTGATTGACAAAGATTAAAGTCTTTCCAGAATCTGAATTTTAAGTGTTTCTGAGCACCGACCTGCTTCTATCAAACATCACCACTGAATGAGTTCATGAACACCAGCATCACTGAGACCTGAAGCTCTGACAGGAAGCAGAAACTGAAACAGGAAGCTGGTGTGACATCACCAGTCTGTCATGCAGTAAAGCAGCTGAAAGTGAACAAACAGGACTGGAAGACAAACGGCTGCAGGTGAAGAAAAGTGAAGCTACAACCACAAACTCGTGGCTAAGATTAAAAAAAAGTTTTAAAAAAAGATGAGGTGAAAGAGTTTAAAAAAGATGGTGGAGCAGCTGGGAGGTGTCCGGATACCTGCGGCGCCACCGGTCCGACGCCTCGGTAAAGATTGTGGAAACAAAAGTCATCTGGAGGAGTTTCTTCTTCAGACACAGTAGGAGAATCTCGGTTATCAACTCTGAACGTTTCTTCAGAGGAATCAGTTCTGTTTGAATCAGGAGAAGGATCTCTGAGGGCAGAGATGGAGGACAGAGCTTCACCGTTCCATGGACTGAAACTTATTTCCTTCTTCGAGCAGCTGTCAGTTTCTTTAACCATCACAGTCTGAGCTTGACCTTCCAATGAGTCTTCAGGTTCTTGATCTTCATCTTGGTCTTCAAATCTTCCAGCAGATGAATGAAAGACATCACATGTGACAGTGTCAACCCACCCATCGATGTCCAGGGTCTCAGTGGATCTGTCTTCAGGTGGTTCCATGTGGACGGTTTGAGGCTGAGAACCAGATCAGAGGATTAACGTGTTCAGCCGAGTCAACACGATTTAAGAGGAATGAAAGGAAGAAAGAGCGACTCAAACCACTGAGATGACCATGGCAGGAGATGGTGGAACAGACTGAAGGATTTTGAGTAATCAGGAAGTAACCTGGAGCCTGTTGAACCTCCTCAGACCTGAATGTTGGTCCTGTGGACCTGTTGGACCCCCCTCCCCAGTGGCCCCTGCCTCACCTCTTTGCCCTCTGCCAGGGCCACGGCGCCTTCAGGTACGTCTCCCTGTTTCCACGGCGGACGGACGTCAGCGCCGGAGGGCGACAGCTTGCGAGTGGTGATCGGTGACTTAACGGGCCTGAAGGGGAACGAAGACGTCACTGTTAGAGCTCTGAAAGCTGCACTGATCAGGTTATTGATCGCTGCGTCTCCACCCACCTGACAGGTGTGGGCGTCGGCGCCTTCACATGTCTGACAGGTGACGGTGACTGTTGGCGTCCTGCCGCCACCTTGGCGACCAGCGACGGCTGCGTCGGCGACTTAGATGTGGGTTTGGGAGGAACTCTGGGTGGAGTCTTGTGAGCGAGCTGCTCGGCGTCGGCCAGCGTCTCCGTCTGAGGACAGAAACGCCAGACTCTAAACATACTCTGAATTTGATGTGAAGAAAACATTGGAGCGGGTGGAAGATCTGATCCTAAAATAGAAGCTTGGGATCAAAATTACCATTTTATGATCTAATTCCATTTGTTTGTTTCACCAATAAAAACACTTTTAACAACAAAACTTAGGCTTAAACAACAAAATTATCTTTTAAAACTCAACAGCCTCAAACCGCCTGCAGACTGAAGCTGTCCTTGGACTTGTCTCCTGGCTTGTCTCCTCTGTTTCCTGCCTTGTCTCCTGTTTCCTACTTTGTCTCCTCTGTTTCCTACCTTGTCTCCTCGGGGTTGTCTTGGTGAAATCACTGTCTTGGTTTTCTTTGCTGGAACAGCCTCTTCACCTGAAACAGTTCAGATTGTGGGTCATTTTCCATCAAACCATCTACTGAAGCCATAAAACTCAGTGCAGCAGTGGTTGGTCCTCACCCTGAACCAGCAGCTCGGCGGTGGACGTGGCCCGGCCGCTGCTGTTGGTGGCGGTGGCAGAATACATCCCAGAATCCTCTGGGAAAGCCTCGGCGATCAGCAGGCTGTACAGGTCTCCGTCCTGGAGGATCCTGAAGTCGGCGGAGCTTTGGATCTCGGCTCCCTCTCTGTAGAACTTCACCACAGGTGTTGGGATTCCTGTGACTCTGACATCCAGTCTCACCTGGCTGCCCTGTCTCACCGTGGATGTCTGCAGTCTCTGGACGAAGCTGGGAGGAGCTGTCTCCGCTGAGGAACCAGAACCACAGTCTGAAACCAGCTCAGTATTCTCATTAAAGGCTGCCTGTACTCTCACCTGGTTTGGTCTACCTGGTCTGGTCTACTTGGTCTGCTCTACCTGGTCTAGTCTACCTGTCCTGGTCTACCTGGTCTACCTGTCCTGGTCTACCTGTCCTGGTCTACCTGTCCTGGTCCACCTGGTCTACCTGTCATGGTCTACCTGTCCTTGTCTACCTGTCCTGGTCTGCCTGGTCGATCTGGTCTGGTCTACCTGTCCTGGTCTATCTGGTCTGGTCTACCTGTCCTAGTCTGCCTGTCCTGATCCACCTGGTCTATCCGGTCTGGTCTACCTGTCCTGGTCTACCTGGTCTGCTATACCTGGTCTAGTCTACCTGTCCTGGTCTACCTGTCATGGTCCACCTGGTCTGGTCCACCTGTCCTGGTCCACCTGGTCTGGTCTACCTGGTCTGCTCTACCTGGTCTAGTCTACCTGTCATGGTCTACCTGTCATGGTCTACCTGTCCTGGTCTACCTGTCCTGGTCCACTTGTCCTGGTCTACCTGTCCTGGTCTACCTGTCCTGGTCCACTTGTCCTGGTCTACCTGTCCTGGTCTACCTGGTCTATCTGGTCTGGTCTACCTGGTCTGGTCTACCTGTCCTGGTCTATCTGGTCTGGTCTACCTGTCCTGGTCTACCTGTCCTGGTCTACCTGGTCTATCTGGTCTGGTCTACCTGTCCTGGTCTACCTGTCATGGTCTAACTGGTCTACCTGGTCTGGTCTACCTGTCCTGGTCTACCTGTCATGGTCTACCTGTCATGGTCTACCTGTCCTGGTCTACCTGTCCTGGTCCACTTGTCCTGGTCTACCTGTCCTGGTCTACCTGTCCTGGTCTACCTGTCCTGGTCTACCTGGTCTATCTGGTCTGGTCTACCTGGTCTGGTCTACCTGTCCTGGTCTATCTGGTCTGGTCTACCTGTCCTGGTCTACCTGTCCTGGTCTACTTGGTCTATCTGGTCTGGTCTACCTGTTCTGGTCTACCTGTCATGGTCTAACTGGTCTACCTGGTCTGGTCTACTTGGTCTGCTCTACCTGGTCTAGTCTACCTGTCCTGGTCTACCTGGTCTACCTGTCATGGTCTACCTGTCCTGGTCTACCTGTCCTGGTCCACCTGGTCTATCTGGTCTGGTCTACCTGTCCTGGTCTACCTGTCCGGGTCTACCTGGTTGATCTGGTCTGGTCTACCTGTCCTGGTCCACCTGGTCTATCTAGTCTGGTCTATCTGGTCTGGTCTACCTGTCCTGGTCCATCTGGTCTGGTCTACCTGTCCTGGTCCACCTGGTCTAGTCCATCTGGTCTGGTCTACCTGTCCTGGTCCACCTGGTCTATCTGGTCTGGTCTACCTGTCCTGGTCCACCTGGTCCAGCTGGTCTCACCTGTAACGAGGAGTTCAGCGGTGCTCGTGGCCTGCCCGGCGCCGTTGGTGGCTCTGACAGAAAACCTCCCGCTGTGTGCGGCGGTCACAGCGGGGATCCTCAGAACAGCGCGGCCGTCGCTGAACGAGATCTGAACGCCGGGCAGAGCGGCGGCGGAAAGAACCTGGCCATCACGGAACCAGCTCACCTCAGGAACTGGAGAACCTGCAGAGGGGAGGACCGGACGGACTGGCTGTCAGAGAACCGAGAGAACAACAAACACCAGAACCTCCAGAACTGAAACCTGCTGGACAAACAGAACAGGATTCTGGTTTCATTATAGATCTATAATGTTAGAAAAATAAGATGAGTAAAAAAACCTGACAGTAGATTTATGGGATAAGAAACGTCAGATAAGAGTCAGGTAGTTCTTCAATCAGCATCTCAGAATTTAAATTTTTGTTTCAAGGACAAAAAGAGTTTCATCTCTGAGTCACAGTTTGTTAAGTCATCACGAGAAAGGTTTGAAAAAATTTGAAAAATCAATAAAATGTTAACTTTAATATCAGGATTTAACCTCTGGAGTCTTTTTATATCAAGTGAGTTTCAACTCTGTGATCAGTTTAATTTTTAACAAAATGCTTCGAGTTCAAACCGTGAGACGTCATAAAGTCCCTGAACGCAGCAGCAGGTTGTAAAGCTCTGGCTGCTCCTGAATGCATCACTGGGACAGAAGAATAAAGTTTTAACATCTGATTTAAAACCAAGTGGAGAGCTAAAGTGACTCAAACAGAAGATCAGGTGGTTGCAGGACAAATGAAGCAAACAGGTTAATCTATAATACAGAGACTGTTGAAGTCTATGGGGTATATCTGCATACATTTTTATTAAAAAACTATGTTTTTATGTTCAATATGATCATGTCTTTACAAATTCCATCATTATTTATTATGGAAAAAATCAGTTATTAATAAAAAATAACCGGATATTACTAAAATGTCAACTAAATAACCGTCTGAATTTAACACCAACCACCTTCTAATGAGCTAAACAATAATAAAATGAGCTGATTCACAAATAGTTTGGATTGTGTTCTTTTAAGCTGAGATAATCAGAACAGATTAATCACATTTCATATGGAAAATAACAAATTAAATCCCTTTCCACTAAGTTCCCCGTTCCAAAAACTCCTCTCCAGGAAGCGTGTTAATTCCAGATCACATGACCTGCTCCTCATGATGTCATTTCCTCCTGAAGAAAAGACTGGAAGACTCCAAGGCTTTCTGACTTATTTAGCATAAAGTAGTCAACAGGTTTACTATGATATTTTTAGAAATAATTTTACATTTTACCCAGTTGTATATATAATATTTAGAAGAATCTTTCTCTAAAATGCCATGTGGTGTTTGGTTGTAGGCGGCCATGTTGATTTTAGGCCTGAAAACAGCTAAAATGTTGACTATGGTACAAAAAGTCCTGCAAATATAAGCCACATATTTCCTGCCACAGACGTGAAGAACAAAGAGTTTCTTACCACTAACTTGAGCCTGGAACGTCGCAGCACTACCCTCTAGTGCCACGACGCTCTGCAGCGGCTGAGTGAACGATGGTGCTTGTGTTGACATGATGATCGGCACCCTGCAACACAAAACACACAAAACATACAGCAGGTTAAAGGCAGGAAACCAGATCAGAGCTGAAGATCTAACCATGAAGAAGCTTTGAACTGATTCCTTCAGACGGAACTCCCAGAGTTCTGCTGCTTCACATGTTTTGTGTGAAGAGGCTTACTTTTTATGTAGAAATGAAATTAAAAACAAATAAAATCAGGTTTAAAACTGCAAGAGATCAGAAATGCAAGCTTTAGTTTAGAGATGAAGATGAAGAAGTCTGACTGGTTTCGACTGAACGTAGCTTTTTGGGTTAATGTAGCGACTACTGTTAGCTCTCTGGGCTAATGTAGCAACTACTGTTAGCTCTCTGGGCTAATGTACTAACCACTAGCCACTAGTTAGTTCTGGTGACCAACCATTTAGGCTAACCTCTAACCGCTAGGTAGTAGTGGTGACCAACCATAGAGGCTAACTGCTAACTGCTAGTTAGTGATGGTAACCAACCATTTAGGCTAACCACGAGCCGCTAGTTAGTCCTGGTGACCAACTATTTAGGCTAACTGCTAATCGCTAGGTAGTCCTGGTGACCAGCCATAGAAGGTAACCGCTAACTGCTAGTTAGTGATAGTGACCAACCATTTAGGCTAACTGCTAACCCCTAAGTAGTCCTGGTGACCAACCATAGACGCTAACTGCTAGGTAGTCCTGGTGACCAACCATAGAGGCTAACTCATAACCGCTAGGTAGTCCTGGTGACCAACCACAGAAGCTAACCGCTAACTGGTAGTTAGTGATGGTGAGCAACCATGGAGGCTAACCGTTAGTTAGTCCTGGTGACCAACCATAGAGGCTAACCACTAACTGCGAGTTAGTGATAGTGACCAACCATTTAGGATAACTGCTAACCGCTAAGTAGTCCTGGTGACCAACCATAGAGGCTAACTGCTAACCGCTAGGTAGTCCTGGTGACCAACCATAGAGGCTAACTGATAACCGCTAGGTAGTCCTGGTGACCAACCATAGAAGCTAACCGCTAACTGGTAGTTAGTGATGGTGACCAACCATGGAGGCTAACTGTTAGTTATACCTGGTGACCAACCATAGAGGCTAACCACTAACTGCTAGTTAGTGATAGTGACCAACCATTTAGGATAACTGCTAACTGCTAAGTAGTCCTGGTGACCAACCATAGAGGCTAACTGCTAACCGCTAGGTAGTCCTGGTGACCAACCATAGAGGCTAACTGATAACCGCGAGGTAGTCCTGGTGACCAACCATAGAAGCTAACCGCTAACTGCTAGTTAGTGATGGTGACCAACTCTAAAGTCTGAGCAGAACTTGTTCACAGCTGAACTAATAACTTCCTGCTTTAAGTGTTCAACACAATAAAAGCCCAGACTTCCTGTGGCTGCCCACTAGAGGGTGCTGAGAGAAAAAACCTGATGCTTTTCATTGAGACTGTCAGATAAAGTCTTTAAACATGAACAACACGAGACTGACCTAAAAATAAACAACGCTATGAAGACGAAAAGATGAGAAATAATAACTTTAAGTGGAGCTCAGCTGTATGAGTCGTGAACAGATTTATTATTTTATTAACTGACATGGAGTTCAACATCAGCTCTGGAGTTTCTGCCTCTAATAACACCGCTCACTAAACGAGGAAACACCAACGTTTTCTCCGTTCATTTCTTCTAAACTTCCTTCCAGGTTTGAGTCAAAGCTCCGTTTCAAATGTTGTTCAGATCAGTCAGATGGAAATGTGCTGAGTCGCCTCCACCAGCTTCAGTTTACAGGAGAAGCTAAAAATGTCTGACGGACGGCAGCAGCTGGACGAGTGTCAGAGGAGGAGGAGGAGGAGGAGGAGGAGAAATCTACTCTTTCTAAATCTATTCTTTCACATCATTAAATTGAATTAAAACCAATGTTTACCTAAAATGCTTCAAAAAGCAAAACTAACTTGAAATGAGAAGAAAAAGATAAAATCATCAATCACTGTCATTACAAAAATATTTAAAACGGACAAATGAAAACAATAAAAAATAAAACTACAATAAAAACAATCATCCACAATCAATCAATGCAGGTGATCAATAACTAATCAAGAACTGATCAATAACTGATGGTGACCTCACATCAACCAATGAACTGATCAATCAGTCATCAGAGTGATCAATAAGATCTGATCGGTTTCATCTATGGATGTAGAATCTCTTCATTCATCTGAACTTTAGCTTTGATTCTGTTTTGATCTCAAACTGAATTTCTGTCGTTTGTTTCAGTAAAAACCTTTAAATTCTGAAACTGTTTAATTCTAATGTTTGAACTAAATCAGATTAAAAACAGAAAACTTTAATTCAGCAGTTTAAGAACGATCAGAGAACGTTCATTAATCAGCGAATCAAAATATCAGCAAATATTTAGTTTATCTACAAAAACAGATTTAGTTTTATACACAAACATTAAATACTGTTAAAATCCTTTCTTCTGATCAGATGAAATAAAACAGAATGAAACTAAACTCTGCTTTAGTTTGTATTATTTATTATTGAAGTTGAAGTTGTGACTTATTTTATTGATGTATTTTTGTTCTTTTGTTCTCGTTAATGAAGCTGAATTGCTCCGTTACTGACGGTTCTACCAGAACCTGAACCAGCTGCACATCATCACAGCGTTTCATCTCTGCACTTCATTTCTGGATGTCGGTGAGTTTAATCGTATTTCAGGTCAAACTATGAACAAACTTTTTCAGTCTGATGGAATAAAAATATGATCCAAATGTTAGAAATTCAAACTTGAAGCAGAAATATGAAACAGACTGAAAGTTTGACATTTAAAACAAAAAATACTGAATAAATATTTAAATGTCAGTTTTTTTAAATGTCTCATTAATAATAATTCAGATGAGAAATAAAACTTCTTTCTTTCTGATTTCACATCATTTAGATGGAATTCATTCATTTTTTCTGTATAAAATCAGACTTTGTGTTTTTCACGTTTAATCACCAATAATCAGGTTTTATTTTGTTTTATTCATTTTTCCTTTGTGAAATTTTCAGTTTTTCCTTTGTTTCCAGCAATGATCTGCTGCTGTTTGTTTTTCCACCAGAAATTAAATCTAAACTTGAATTTAAACCAAGTTTCTGTCAGTTTTAGGATTAAAGAATCTTTACTGTTTCCGACACAAACCTGAAGCCTCAACGCTGCTTTTATTTTACCGTTTCATTTACAAACCTGTGATGAATAAATTCATTTCTTCATCAGAATGTGTTCGGTTAAATCTGAAGCTTTAAAAACCAGCTTTCTCTGCTGCAGTCAGGCTCTGACATCATCATTGTGTTTTTACTCTCATTACTTTACCTCAAAGTATCCGAGTACTTCCTGTACGAGTGATTAAAACTCCAGATGGAAAAAGAAAACTCTGACTTTCTGTTTTTAAACTCATTTAGATAACTATCAGCTTTAGTGAAAGAAAAAGAACAAAATGTTTAATAAAGCAGAGACACGAATGAACGCATGGATAATATAATATAAAATAAAATATTATAATATAAAATAAAACAATATAATACAATACAATATAATATAAAATAATATAAAATAAAATAAAATATTATAATATAAATAAAACAATATAATACAATACAATACAATATAATATAAAATAATATAAAATAAAATCAAATATTATAATACAATACAATACAATATAATATAAAATAATATAATATAATATAAAATACTGTAATATCCAAAGCTGATGAAATGTGTTTCATAGCAGTCATTTTGTTTCTGGGCTCTGATGGTGATTTATTATCTTTGACCTGATTTAAAGTTTGTTCTGAAGACGGCAGCAGATAAAAAACGTTAGGAACAGCCTGGAGCAGAAACATGAAGCTCCACGAAGCTCCGTGAGGCTCCGTGAGGCTCCGTGAGGCTCCGTGAGGCTCCGTGAAGCTCCGTGAGGCTCCGTGAGGCTCCGTGAGGCTCCGTGAGGCTCCGTGAAGCTCCGTGAGGCTCCGTGAGGCTCCGTGAAGCTCCGTGAGGCTCCGTGAGGCTCCGTGAGGCTCCGTGAGGCTCCGTGAGGCTAGGCTCCGTGAGGCTCCGTGAGGCTCCGTGAGGCTCCGTGAGGCTCCGTGAGGCTCCGTGAGGCTCCGTGAGGCTCCGTGAAGCTCCGTGAGGCTCCGTGAGGCTCCGTGAGGCTCCGTGAGGCTCCGTGAGGCTCCGTAAGGCTCCGTGAAGCTCCGTGAAGCTCCGTGAGGCTCCGTGAGGCTCCAGCAGCAGAACCCGTCCTCAGCTTCACCACATTTAAACCAACAGCTGCTCAGATTAAGTCCTGACTTATTCCAGAGGATTTTAATGAGAACAAACGTCACTGAGACGTTATTTTTAAATGTCTGACTGAAGCCTGGACTCTTGAAAACACCTGAACTGTAGAACCTGCTGATCAACAGTGACTTATTGGTGCCTTATTGCTGATTGATTGGAGATTGATTGGCGCCTCCTCAGATCAGCTGCTGCTGTTTTACGGCCGTCAGCTGATTTGAGGAGAAGTCTGGAGTTTCTTCTATCTGCAGCATCGATCAGCCTCCCATCGATCAACAATCAATAACTATGGCTTCCCCTCAAATATTGATCCCCTGCAGGACCAGTGTGGATAAACGGAGCTGATATTTACAGATCGGCATCTGGGCGACCGATAAGGCAGCAGCCAAAAATACCAGCTGACTGACAGCAGCATGTGAGGCCACCCGATCCTCCGCCGCTGATTCCCTTAAAAAGCCATCAGCCGCCATCAGCTGCTGTCACAGGCTATTCTTGGCTGCACTGATCCGTGCACGGCGTCCTGCACGAGGCCTCCACCCAACAACACACCAAAACACCACAAAACCACCAAAACACAGCAGATAAAACCAAAGCCCCGCTGGCTCCAGGAGGTCCAGCAGATCTACTCACTTGTTTCCACAAGAGTGCCCCGACTGATGGGCTGGTGCCCGGCCGACCTTCTACCGGCTCCTTATCCTCAAAGGTTCCACAAAAATCCAAGGCGAGAACGGTCGAGCCTCCAAATATCCCCACAAAAAACAAAACTACACAGTGAGCCGTGTAGTTTTGTTTTCCCTCCTCGCAGTCCCTCCACCCGAGGCGAGGCTGGGAATGCTCCAACTGCTCAGGAGGGCCCTCACCGTGGTTTGGGCTCTTATAGTGGGGGGCCGCCCCGCATCACACAGCACCCAGGCTCCCCATTGGCTGCCCGACACTCAGGGGGGCATGATGGGACGTGGCAGCCATTTATGCAATCGGCCACCCATCAGTCAGCGGCCGATGATCCGACTGGGATGGAGTCGATCTGCGACCATCGGACCGATAAACGGACTAATGATCAGAGTTAGATGGAGCTCAGATCTGATCCCAGTTAAACAACCAGAGAAAGTCTGGTTAAAGAAGTGCTAACCAGCAGCAGGTCGAGCTGTTCCTGTCAGTCAAACACTGAGAGCACAGCTGATGTTTATCTGCTGCTTCCTGCATCAAAGCTGAAGATCTGCAGCCTGTTGGAGCTGCTGCTGCTCAGTGTTCCTTTAATCCTCCTGTCGTCCTCATTTACAGGCACCAAATAATATGGAAATATGGTTTCCTTACTTTTGAGTTCGTTTCTGCAGACCAGTAAAGATTGGATAGTTGTTGATTACCTTGCTTGACAGTCTCACCTTTCCCAGAAGCGTCTCACTGACAGCCTGTGACGTGTCAGCCGGCACATTTTTGACAGCCAGCAGTTGCAGCACGCCCAGTCTGAACATCCATCCATCCATCCATCCATCCATCCATCCTCTATACACCGCTTTATCCTCTCTAGGGTCATGGGGGGTGCTGGAGTCTATCCCAGCTGACTCGGTGAAGGCAGGGGACACCCTGGACAGGTCACCAGTCTGTCACAGGGCTACATATACAGACACACAATCACACTCACATTCACACCTACGGACAATTTAGAGTAACCAATTAACCTCAGCATGTTTTTGGACTGTGGGAGGAAGCCGGAGTACCCGGAGAAAACCCACGCATGCACAGGGAGAACATGCAAACTCCATGCAGAAAGATTCCAGGCCCAGGCCGGGATTTGAACCGGGGATCTTCTTGCTGCAAGGCGACAGTGCTAACCACTAGTGCACTGTGCAGCCCCCAGTCTGAACAAAAGAACTCAAAACTAGTGTATTAACAAGAAGACAAAATTAACGTTTTTGAGAGAGAGAGAGGGAGAGAGAGGATGTGGTTTCCTTGTCTGAAAAAGTTCCAAAAATTCCTCAAATTTCTGAAAATTTACAAAACCTTCAGGAAAAAATTCCAATACTTCCTTAAAAGTTTCCTTTGAAAGATTTATTATAAAAAAAATCCTCAAAAATCCTAAAAATATCTAAAGTGATTCCATATATACATCAGTAAAACTTCTAATATTTTCTTTTAGAACATTCACAAAAAAATCAAACAAAATCCAGTGAATTTGTTGGATTGTGGTTGATTTTTTTTGACTGTTTTTAAGAGACATGTTTAATATTTCTTTTTTTCCACCAACAAATGTTCAAAAATTTCCCAAAAATGTTGAAAATGTGGACATCAGAAGTTTCACTATAGAAATAGATTTCTTTCCACATTTTCGGTGTTGCTTTAAATGACGGTGTTGCTTTACCCCTTTAAGCTGCAGTCAATTCCAGCCGTTTTCAGTACAAAAAATCGCTAATATTCTATTTTTAAATAAAAAAATGACGAAAAATACGGGGAATATTGGACGCACATCGCGAGGTGCATTTCCTTGAAAACGACCGATTCGGGGATTTTATACCGACTTCAGGACATGTTTTGGACAAAACAGTTTACTGGCTTGTGTCATCTGGATGTAAAAGGTTGGATTATGGCCGTTTTTTGTGGAATCTTTTTTTTGTGTATAATAATGAACCCGGAAATGTGAGTCGCGCTGTGTGCGTTGAAGCCGTGTATAGAGAACGGATGGATGAATATTTGTTTTTGTCGGACAAATGTGTTTTTCTCACCCGCTGTGGTAATCGCATCTGAAAGTGGTTTATACCGGCGGATTCATGAGAATCTCAGCTTTCCATCGGTGTATAGTGTTTGTATAATCGCGTTTGCAGCCGTCGGACATTCTTGAAATTCCTATGCAAATTAGTAGGTGTACCGCCGGTGGGACACCTACGACGCACTGAAGCGCAAAGGGTTAAACGATTGTGTTTCTATAAGTGACAGTGTTGCTTTAATTCATGGTGTTGCTTTAAATGACGGTGTTGCTATAAGTGACGGTGTTGCTTTAATTCACGTTGTTGCATTCAATGATGGTGTTGCTATAAGTGACGGTGTTGCTTTAATTCATGGTGTTGCTTTAAAAGACGGTGTTGCTTTAGGTCACGGTGTTGCATTAAATGACGGTGTTGCTATAAGTGACGGTGTTGCTTTAGGTCACGGTGTTGCTTTAAATGCTGGTGTTGTTTTAAGTGACGGTGTTGCTTTAAGTGACGGTGTTGCTTTAATTCACGGTGTTGCTTTAAATGGCGGTGTTGTTTTAAGTGACGTGTTGCTTTAAGTCACGGTGTTGCTTTAAATGACGGTGTTTTAAGTCATGCTGGTGCTTTAAGTCACGGTGGTGCTTTAAGTGACGGTGTTGCTTTAAGTGACGGTGTTGCTTTAAGTGACGGTGTTGCTTTAGGTGACGGTGTTGCTTTAAGTGACGGTGTTGCTTTAAGTGACGGTGTTGCTATAAATGACGGTGTTGGTTTTTTTTTTAAATAATTTTTATTTTTAACTTTTAGTTGACAAACATCTTAGTTAACAAAAATGAGAAGAGTACCTTCAAAATATAGTTTCCACATTACATTACCCTTTAGAAATGCACAATAGTCAAACAAAATCAGACCTTATAGGTTTAACATACTCAGTCCATTTAGTCCAGATGATATGAAACTTGTCCCGTTGAGTTTTAAGCGTAAAGGAGAGCTTTTCCATTGTGTAGATCTGTTGAATGATGATAATCCATTCGTCGATGGTTGGAGGGTCTGCCTTTAACCATTTCCTTGTTATGGCCTTCTTACTTGCTGCCAATAATATTCCAAGCAACTTTTTATCCCTGTTTCTCCAATTTGCTACATTCACATTACCTAAATACACATTTTCACAATCACAAGGTATTTTACTATTAAGTACGTAGTTAATATGCTCACAGATCTGCGTCCAATAAGGTCTTATTATGGGACAACCCCAGAATATATGAAAATGATTGACCCCTGAGGACCCGCAGGATCTCCAACAAGAGTCTCCAGTGCCTAGATGTCTCTTTTGAATTGGTGTAACGAAAAATCTGATAAGGTTTTTCCAACAAAACTCTCGCCATGTGTTAGAGCCAGTAGCGTTCCATTGAAATATACATATATTCATCCAACTTTCATTTGTAATTTGCATATTCCCTTCCATTTCCCATCTTCTCCTAATGTAATCTGTGCTGGTTCGTTTACTTTGTTGAATGGCTTTATACATTTTAGATATAATTTTAGTTTGAGGGAATATTTTAATTAGTGACAAGAAAGTTTGCAAGAAACCCAAGTTGTCTTTCTCCCATGCTGTTTTTACATTCTGGTCGAAATAATGTCTTACCTGTAAATACCTATAGAAATCCTCATGACCTAGTCCATATCTGTTTTTTAAGAGTTCAAAGCTCATGAATGCCCCCTTATGGAGAAATGAGTAATATGTTGTAAGACCTTTTACAGTCCAACTTTTAAATCTCTTGTCCAGGACATTTGGTTTGAATTCAGAATCATATGCACACCACCTTAAAGTTCTGGACACTTTTTCCAAGTTCAGAGTTTGTATTATTCTATTCCACGAATTCAAAAGAGACTCATACATAAAATCTTCACACAGGTTAACGCTAATTTGTAATTTTTTATCAGACAATAAAGCCATAATAGGTATACCCTTTATAGTAGTCCCCTCAACGTCCCTCCATCCTGCAGTATATCTGGCCGAGCTCAGACAGATCAAAGGTCTCATTTGAGCAGCATAGTAATAATCCCGAAGGCAGGGGAGACCAATTCCCCCTTTCTCTCTTGTCAGCAGCATTGTTTGATATTTTATTCTAGCCTTTTTATTTTGCCAAATATATTTTCCAATTAATTTGTCCCACTCATCAAAATGTTTGTCAGTTATTAGGATGGGAAGGCATTGAAAGAGGTAGAGGAAACGGGGGAGTATATTCATTCGAATTGATTCTGCCCTTGAATGCAAACCTAAAAATGGTACATCATTCCACCTTTGCAGATCTGATTTTATTTTTGAAACTAGAGGTCTATAAGTGGCATTGAACATTTGTGAGGGGTCCTGTGTCAGTACGACCCCCAAATATTTAATTCTTTTTGATTCCCATTTCCACTTGTAAGTATTTTTGATTTTTGGAGGTGGATTATAGTTAAATTTTAAAACCTCAGTTTTAGTAATATTAATTTTATAACCCGAAAATGAGCCATATTCTTTTAGCATTTCCATTAATTTGGGAAGTGACTGTGTGGGATCCGTCAAAAATATTAATATGTCATCAGCAAATAGAGCGAGTCTTTGCTCCCCTGATTTTAAAGTAACCCCTTTAACTTCTGTACTCTGCCTTATCCACTGAGCTAACGGCTCAATAAACAACGCAAACAATAAGGCTGAGGCTCCACAACCTTGACGAGTTCCTCTTTCGAGTGTTATAGGTTTAGATAAATCACCATTCACCTTAATCCTAGCAGTAGGCCTGCTGTACAGTGCAGAAAATATCCCCATCATGTCTGGGTGGAAGCCGAATGCAGCCATTACCTTGTATAAAAAATCCCATCGAACTGAATCAAATGCTTTTTCCGCATCTAAACTAATTATTAGAGTTTTTAAATTATGTTGTCGGACATGTTTCATAATCAGAAGGGTTTTCCTAATATTGTCTTGGGTCTGTCTTTGTCTTATAAACCCTGTTTGATCCCCATTTATAAGTTCTGGTAAGATTACCTCGAGTCGTTTGCATAGAATAGAGGTGAACAATTTGTAGTCGATATTTAATACACTCACAGGGCGATAATTTCCACAATCAAGTTTGTCCTTATTTTCTTTAGGAATAATTGAAATTATGGCCTCTCTCCAAGAAGGGGGAATAATTTTTTCTTCAAGTACACAGTTAAATGTTTTTGCTAATATTGGTACCAACTGATCATGCATAATCTTATACCATTCAGAATTGAATCCATCTGCTCCCGGGGCCTTCCCATTTTTTAATCTTCTAATAGCTAAAACAATTTCTTCTTTAGTTATTTTAGATATTAATTTCTTGTTCTGGTTGTTTGTGACTTTAGGTAAATTTAATGAGGATAAAAAAGAGTCGATTTCACCTGCACTTCTTAATTGTGGTTGAGAGTATAGTTTTTGATAATAATCTTCGAAACACTGTTGTATTTTTCTTGGATTATTCTCAATTAGATTTGTCTCAGGGTGTTTGATTCTAAATATCGTTCTCTCTGTTTGCTGTTTTCTTAGTCTATACGATAAAAGTTTTAATGCTTTGCCCCCTGTATCATAGTATTTTTGTCTTGTAAAAAGTAGATTTTTTTGGATATCCTGTGTGTTTATTTCCTCAATCTCTTTTTTCACTTCAGACATTTCCAATTTCAGTGAGTCATGTAACGTTAAAGAGTGTTCTTTTTGTAATTTCTTAAATTTATTTTCAAGGTCTACTAATCTTTGTCGTTTCCTTTTCTTAACTGTAGAGGAAATTGCAATAATTTTCCCTCGAAGCACTGCTTTTAAAGCATCCCATACTATAACAGGTGAAACTTCATTATTGTCATTATGGTCAAGATAGGACTCGATCTCCATTTTCAATTTACTCCTAATTTCAATATCATTCAAAATATCTGCATTTAACTTCCAAAGTGTATGTTTCATTTCACCAGTAAGGTCAAGAGACAAATACACGGGATTATGATCAGAGAGTGTACACGAACCAATGTCACAGTTCACCAATCGAAATATATCATTTTTAAACATTAGGAACAAATCTATTCTAGAGTAAACATTATGAGCCCCAGAATAATGAGTGTAACTGCGACTATTTGGATTGTTCTCTCGCCATATGTCTAATATCCCTACTTCCTTCATAAAATTGTTAATCTTTTTATAGATATTCTTTGAGTCAGCTTTACCATTTGAACTGTCAGTTTCTGGGTTTAATCGAACGTTAAAATCCCCCCCACATATTAAAACCCCTTGACTCTTTGTTGACATGACCTCGAGTACATGTTTGTAAAACGACCAGTCACTACCTGGAGGAATATAAACATTGAATAAAGTCACTAACGTTCCCTCAATTTTACCTATTATCATAATGTACCTGCCCTCTTTATCTTTAAATTCAGACATTAATTCAAAATTCACTGCATTGTATAACAAAATCGCCACTCCTCTACGTCTTCCTGAGCTATGCGAAGAAAAATAAACTTTTGAATAACCCATCCTGTTTAATTTTGCATGTTCGGAGTCGCTAAGGTGGGACTCTTGGATATATGCTATTTGGACTCTATCTCTTTTCAACTGTGTTAGCATTCTTGCCCTCTTGATTGGATTGAGTATGCCATTTATATTTAGTGATACAAACTTTAAAGGCCTGTTAAACATACATGGTTAAGATTGGTAAACAGTGTAAACAAACCTGGTACTCTTCCCTTCTCTGCACAGAACAGCAGAGTATAAACAATAAGTGTAAACCAAATAGTAACATATGAAACAAAGAAAAGCAAAAAAGCAAAAGGTGACTTCCTATGCAGGGGTCTAGGCGTATGACCCTGATAAGCCCAAGAGGGCATTCCAAGGCAAAACCCCTTCAACTTGGCCAAGTGAAGGGGGTCCTTGTTGGTTCACAGCTTCGTGAAGGCGAGGTCAACAGAACCGTTCAATCAGTATTTCAGTCTACTCACCCCACTGTCATAATGAAAATGCCATTTTTTCATGAGGATTCTCACTTTGCCCCTCTCCCATTCAGTCATTGGATTCACCTGGGATGGTTCTTCGAAATGTGCGAAGCTTTTCCTTGTAGCTGATGTCCCGGGTGAAGTCACGTGCTGTCCCGCCGGCACGCCTCCTCTCTCGGGTCCAGGACAGCTGTTTGATCCGGTCAAGTAGGGTTAACGGTGTCGATGCTGGCCTTGTGGTTATCTTATAGCCTCTCTTTGCAAGGTCTTCAACTGCGTCTGTTGGTGAATCGTATACTTTGGTGCCATCTTCATGCCTCACGCGTAGTCTTGCAGGAAATAAAGTTTGAAACTTAACCCCGTTTTCTTTCAAGACTTTCCTTATCTCAACATATTCCTTACGTTTGGCTATGATTGATGGCGGATAATCATGGTCGAGGTTGATATGACTGTCCTTCCATTTGAATCCTTTTGCTTGCCAAGCTTTATGTAGTAACATCTCCTTTACCCTAAAGCTCAGAAACTTAACCACAATAGAGCGAGGTGGTGCGTTAGCCGATGGTTGTGGGCCTAGGGAGCGATGTGCCCTCTGTATGTGTAAATCCACGGCCTCATCGGTCATATGAAGACCTTCTCGAAGCAGTTTGTCAACAAAGGATATCATATTATCAGAGTGTTTTTCGGCCTCTTCGGGTACTCCATAAATCCTCAGGTTTTCACGTCTATTGTGGCTCTCGGTTTCCGTTAGCTTAGCATCCAACTTCACATATAGCTTTAGCATCTCCGATGCCGCTTCTTCTGAGGCTAACATGCGCTCTTCAACGTTTTCAATCCGACCTTCAACCTCGTCCAGTCTTCCATTGAGACCCGTTAAGTCACTTCTCAAGTCCTCAAACTGTTGTCTGTTTTCCTGGCGAAATTGTTTCAGTTCTTGCAATATCTCCACTTCTGCCATCTTTTGCTAAGTGCTAGCAGAATAAGCTAGTGCTGGCGCTAACCTCGAGAGTAAAGCTGTATTTCAGTAAAATGACTTCTTCAGGACGAAAATAACAGTGGCGGTGTCTTGCCCCGTCTTAAAGTTCACTTCAGTATAATTTCTTTAGATAGAGGTGGGACATTTGCCTGTATTTCACGGGTTCTGTCGGGAGCCCTCTACTGTGCGACCGTCATGGTGGCTGGTCCGGCTGGGAGTCGATGACGGTGTTGTTTTAAGTCATGGTGTTGCTTTAGGTCACGGTGGTGCTGTAAGTGATGGTGTTGCTTTAACTCACGGTATTGCTTTAATTCACGGTGTTGCTTTAAGTGACGGTGCTGCTTTAAGTGACGGTGTTGTTTTAAGTGAAGGTGTTGCTGCAGCTCCATGTGGTTTCGTAACAACGTTTGGTAACTCAGCTGTCAGTCCTCCATCTTCCCATGAGAGCAGTCAGCAGGAATCTGGAACACGTAACACATCTCCTTCAGCATGTTTATTTTGTTTCCCTCTGGGTTCTCATTCTGTCAGCTCTTAACTTTACTCTGAAGTTCCCCAAAATGAAACATAAATGAAGTTAATGGAATGGAATTTGATTTATTGTAGCTGATTTCATCATCTTGAACACAAGCACGATGGTGGCATCATCATGGTGTGAAGCATGGTGGAGGCAGCATCATGGTGTGAAGCATGGTGGAGGCATCATCATGGTGTGAAGCATGGTGGAGGCAGCATCATGATGTGAAGCACGGTGGAGGCAGCATCATGATGCGAAGCACGGTGGAGGCAGCATCATGATGCGAAGCACGGTGGAGGCAGCATCATGATGCGAAGCACGGTGGTGGCAGCATCATGATGCGAAGCACGGTGGAGGCAGCATCATGATGCGAAGCACGGTGGAGGCAGCATCATGATGCGAAGCACGGTGGAGGCAGCATCATGATGCGAAGCACGGTGGAGGCAGCATCATGATGCGAAGCACGGTGGAGGCAGCATCATGATGTGGATTTGGATGAAATTTCCAGTGAAGCTCAGAAATGACACAAGGACCAAGTGATTAGATTTTTTCAGTGATGCAGCTTATAGTCTGGATCCATGGATTGGTTAAAGATTTCTGTATCATTGCCAGATAGTGTCACTGTAACCATGACAACCAGTGAACAGTACATCAGCTGATTGTGATCCTACTACAAATCCGCCTCTGAGGACTTATCAGGACTTATCCATCAGAAATGATCCAAGGACTGAACAGCCTTGGAGGAGGACTGCTCTCTGAGTGCGTTTCTAGTTTTCATTATTTCACTAATGTTATGTCAGTTTTCCTGTAAATAATGTGTCTTCTAGAAGGTGTGAAACAGTGCAGTAGATCTTCTATGGAGCTCCAGATCAGGAGGTTAAAGTCAGTTTCAACCATAAATGTGAAGATTTTACAGATCAAAGCATTTCACTTCATTAAATTATGATTATTAAGACGATTCAGACGTTAGAACGTTGGTCCTTTTCAGTCCTCATGTCCTGGTAGAAACCAGCTGGACTTCTCTGGGAGGTTCTAGGTCCAGCTGCTTCTCCTCCGTTCTGCTGCTGATGGTTCCTTTCTGGTTCTGAGTTTCGGGGTTTTGCAACAGACCAGTTGTCGTCTCCGGTGTCGACAGCTGCAGGACGTTTAAATCTGCTCAGACAGGTTGTCCGTTAGACGGAGGCTCAGAGCAGCAGCGCCGCCTGCAGGACTCCAGCAGAACTACTAAAGAACCTGAGTCATGGTGAGGATGAGGACGGTGATGAAGAGCAGCTGATCCTCTAGATCTGAACTCTGAAATAAACCTGAAGTCCTTCTGTAAAGATGGAATATTTAACCTCAGCAGGAAATTTTTGTTTTCCTGTTAGACCAAATATTTCTGTAACGTTTATTTTAATATTATTAGAGATGACCATTAAACCACCATCAGTCCACAAACAACCAGAACCAGACAAACCATCAGACTGATGTTTCTTCTCTCCTCATTTAATGTGGGATCGCTGGGAAAACCAGAATCCTGACGGCAGCTGTGGGTCTAAACATCTAATAGATCACTGGTTTATTATTATTATTATTATTATTATTATTATATATTGTTATATTTATCGACATTTACAACAGCAGAACTCCTGTAGATCAGTTTAATTCATGTGTGAAGAATGAAAAGCTAAACTAGCAGTTAAACTAGCAGCTAACCTAGCAGCTAAACTAGCAGCTAAACTAGCAGCTAACCTAGCAGCTAAACTAGCAGTTAACCTAGCAGCTAAACTAGGAGCTAAACTAGGAGCTAACCTAGCAGCTAAACTAGCAGCTAAACTAGGAGCTAACCTAGCTGCTAAACTAGCAGATAACCTAGCAGCTAACGTCGCAGTTAACCTAGCAGCTAAACTAGGAGCTAAACTAGTAGCTAACCTAGCAGTTAACCTAGCAGCTAAACTAGTAGCTAACCTAGCAACTAAACTAGCGGATAACCTAGCAGCTAAACTAGCAGCTAACCTAGCAGCTAACTCACCTGTCCAACATGCTGTCCTCTGGATGTGTCCATACAGCCGGAACCACCTGAAGTTCGGTTGGAGAATAAAAAGCTGAAACCAGCACCACTCCTCCTCCTCCTCCTCCTCCTCCTCCTCCTTCTTCTTTGACTCGGTGCTTCTGTAGCGCCTCCACCTGGTCGGCATTTAGATCACAGTGCTTGTATTTATGACAAACAAACAAACAAAGAAACTTGCTGTGAGGGTGTCTAATAAACTGAATATAATTCAGTTGTTTCCAACATTATCCACAACCTTTACACTTCTTTTCATCTCTCTCCTTCTAACTTTGCTTTTTCTCTATGGGACTCTTCATCCATATTTTTGACCCTGTGAGGACACCGTCCCCTGCTCCTAGCTGCATCGTCCTAGTTCCACCGCTGGGCGGTGCTGTTATCTGTCTCCTCAAACCAAACTCTATGTACAGACCAGCAGTTTGACATCATTCTGCCTCCTTCAGAAGGAACACTTGCTGGATGAAACTGTAGGAACATTAATAAAGATCAGCTCTCTCACTACGCCTCCTTCTAAATGTCACAAAATGTGAGAAAAGTTCCACCAGAACGCTAAAAACCCTCTGTTTATTATCAGAACTGAATTACTGCTAATAAAACACATCCAGGTTTTACAGTTTAACACCAGACTGACAATTAAAGATCCCACAACTTTACAGATAAAACGTTACAAACAGCAACAACAGACTATCTGACTATAATATCATATATTTAGTGGTATCAAACGATTAAAATTTAATTTTGATGAATCACAATTAAATATCATTCATTTTTGATCGAAATTAATCGTGTTTCATTTAATGTGCAAACAGACTGAAGAAAGAAGAGAATAAAGTGAACATTTAAGACTTCAGGTGTTTATTAAAACCTACAAAGGTTCATAATAGAATCCAGACTAGCACATGCTTCATGTTAAAGTGGGACTTTACTCTGGAAAATAAAACTCCTTCCTGCAGAGTGTGAATATTACTGGATGTTGGTTGATTGTTCCGTCTGTTTATTCAGACTTCCCATCAGAGGCCCAGCTTGCTGTTCAGTAGGACCTGATCAATATGGATTTATTGATCTGATTCCAATATTTGGCAGAAAAAAAATACAATAACTGATTAATTGGCCGATTAATTATATATAGATATATATATAATGAATAAAATAAATAGTGTTTTGGTCCCTTAACACTACAACAACAAAGACATGAATTACAGGCAGAGCAATACTTTGTCCTTTAGTATTTGTTTAACTTTACAACAGAGAGGAAGTCAGGACTCACAGGAACTAAAATAAAAACCACAGATCCTTTCTCAGAAGTAAAAAATGTCATCTCTGACAGCATTTTAAACCTATAATAGTCACAAGTAGTCCGACACTAATGTTCCTCCATAACAGTGAGATGCTGTTCCAGTCTGGGTCACGTTCTAGGATTTAAGACAAAGTAAAACTCTGTGGCATCTAGGGTTGCACCTTCCAGAAATGAAAATAAAGGACGGCCACCACAGCTCCTCAGGGCCAGTACACCCAAAGAGTTTTTAAAAAGTATTTAGTCAAACTTAAAGCTTGAAGTGTTTTATTAACATGGAACTGTGCAGTCACTGCAGTGTGTAATAAACACAAATATTAAGGAAAACAGACCACTGAACACTCATTATGAACTTTAAAGTGCTGAACTTGGTGGGGCTCTCTCTCTGATCCCTGAGGACATTTTACTTTAAGAGAAAATTTTAAAAAATCTTGTAAACTTGTGCCTGTGCTTATTCATGAGCCCCAAGTGAAAATACTCAGTGAAATAAAAATAGAAGTGCAAGAAATCCCCCCCCCCCAGTCTTCTCCCTCAGTCATCTGTCCATCAGAACGTTTTCTTTGTTTTATGTGTGGAGCTGTACACTGAGGTTACAGTCAAAGGTCCCCCTGTCTTCCTCACTTCTTTTCCAACTGTACTTCTTGTTAGTGCTCTTCCTTGCAGTGCTGAGTAGCTGATGATCTTTAGGGCACAGTTGTAAAACTCTGAACAGGACTGTTGAAAGTTCAGAGTGATCAGGAGCTCACTTCTCATGAGCTCCACAGACCACCTGTTCCTACTGTCACTCCATTTGTTGACCATTCTGGAAAAGACCCTTTCCACATATCCAGTGGATGCTGGAATGCTCAGGATACGGCTGATGATGGACAGCATGTTGGGCAGGTCAGCTACCTAAAGACAGCTACCCACCTAGCAGCCACACCTTTGGACTTCCATCCATCTTCTGCACCTTCTCTGAGCCCCTTCAGAATGGTGTTTGCCTTTGTGCATTCATCATAAAGTCCATCCATGTTGACTTTATGGATAAGTTTGAGCTTGTCAGTGACCTTCTCAATATCCCTAAACGTCAGTGTGCCGTGATGGTTCAGAGAGAGAGGTTGTAGTGAGAACAGCCAATTGTCCTCTGAGAATTTGAACCATTTCTCAACATATGAAATTGTTGTGTTTAGAAATGCTGTGAAATCTTCCTTTGCTATCTTTGCATCATGAGGAAGGAGGTGCTGCAGCTTCACTCTAGTTAAATATCCATAGAACTGGTCATCTCTTCTCTGTGTCAGTTTTTGTTTAAAGTCATCCATGATGGAATATAACTCAACACAGGTGGTTGTGTCACTCTCTAGCTTCTTTACAACTTCCTCAAAGAGGGAGAGGATATTGTTACAGAAGAGGAGGTAAACCTCCACAGTGTCTCCGTCTTCCTCAGTCGAGTCTTCAGTGAGCTTCAACAAAGATCTAAGCAGTTTGGGACACTCATTCCCACAGCTGATGAAGTAAGATTTCAGTGCAGTCCAGGTCTGCATTAGCCTGGTGATGGCTGGATTAAGTGAGAGCCACCGTGTTGTGACATGTCGTAGAATCTCCTTGAATTCAACATCACAGAATTCACAAAAGTCTTTCAGTGATTCTCTTCGTTTGGCAGACGTGGAAAAGACCATAGACCTTCAGCACAACATTTTCCACATCTACAGTGAGCTGGTCAAGTGCATGCTTTACTGTTGTGCATAATGTGGGCATGGCAGTTTCCTTGCAGCAGATCTTTTTGTTTCTTCTTCAGGAGGGTGAACACAGAGTTGTGGATTCCATAATTCACATTTGTATTGTCTGCACTAAATGCTGTCACTTGATCTAATGATAAGCCAAATTTATGAAGGGATTGCTCTATGAGATCTACAATCCCTGTGGCAGACTCATCTGCATTCTCTATGAAGTCAAGCATTTTGTTAGTGACCCCACATTCTGGACTGAAGAATTGGACAGCAAAGGGAAACATCTTCCTATTTGCCTTATTTGATGCATCCGTCTGTATGGAGAATGGGAGGGGTTTCTGTGATGGTAAAGTCTTGAGAACATCACCCACTCCTTTTGGAGCAAGGACGTCTTTGACTAGTGCCTCTGCTTTTGTCCTCCCTAAAGTCATTCTCTTCACAGTTTTGGAATCAGGTAGAATCTTTTGATTGAGTTTGTGTGCACAGTCAGCACTGTTGTAGCTGAGGTTGTGTTTAACTGTGTGGTAGACTGTGTCAACTCAGCTGCAGTAACCTGGAGGGAGGAGTGGAACGACAAATTCTAAATGAAACTGAACATTATGAATGTTGTATTGTTTTATAACAGGTTCTGTCTAAAAAGAATTGGCATTATTTAAGAAAAAAATTAATGACCAACCAGTGTGCAATACTGTATTCTGCAACAACAAAAAAATGCAGAATACTGTACAAAGAAATTCCCTACAAACACTTATTTATGTGTGTATGCATGTATTTAGTTATTTATTTAGTACTGTTAACGTTCTGAGTGAGTTGCTCTATAGATAGGCCATTTATTGATTACATATAGGCTGTTAAACCTAGGGTGACCATACGTCCTCTTTTGAGAGGCTGTCCGGCCGGCGTTTATAAAGTCCTTCAAATGTCCGGGCTTTTGATCTTGCCTAGCTTGAGCGCGTCACAGACCAGTGTATTTATCATTCACGTTGAATGGTTCCTTTGGAAACACGCTCTGAGAGGCGGAGTTTGAGCCGAACCCCGGAACATGTATTCATTCATTCACAAAGCAGTACAGAGGCGCTCCACACTCACTCACTCCTCGCAGGCTGACAGGAAGGTAGACACACTGAGAGAGAACACTGGAACAGAAAGAAAACGCCGCAACGCAAATGTCATTTCACTGATGAAATGTGAAAAAAAGTAGCCCTGTTTTCGTCCGGGTCGTGTCAAATGGGAGGCAGAATGTACAGTCTGCAAAGCTGGACTTATGTCTCTGTAGCTAATAAGAAAAGGAAAAAGAAGGAAAAAAGGACTGTTGGCTTGAGGCATTATTTCTATATTTTTTTATTTGCCATTAGACACATTATTTTGAAGAATGGGCTCACTGAACATTGAAGAATAGGCTACCTCTCTTTTTTCTTTTTGTTTAATATTTTGAGGCATTATTTCTATTTTTACATAATTGATAATTGGGAGGTTATTTTGAAGAATGGTACTCTACCTCACTTTTCCTAACTAAGGTGTAAGTGTCAGACTTAAGAGAGATGATTATTTCTTATTTTGTTAAACATCTGAATACATGTGTTCCTACACAACTTGAGTCAATAACTATTAAAGACTAGAGCAGGCCATATTTGTATGTGACTGATTATATTGTTAAGGAGAATTGCTTTAATAAATATATTATTTATAAAGCAACTGTTTGTGAGTGTTTTGGGCTATTTTTCTGTATATCCAGGTAAAGTGTTCTTTTCTGGGGAATTCAGAATATCTGTTTAACTGAGTGTGAAGCACAGAAAGCCCCCTGACCCATGGAAAACCCCTAAAAATGTGTGTGTGTGTGTGTGTGGGGGGGGGGGGGGGGGGGGTAAAGGTTGCCTGGCCAGAATGGTCAAGGAAGGTGGTAGGCAGACAAACTCAGCAGACTTCTTTGAGTGACAAAGAGGTGCAGATTTTATTGTGCCGTGCTTCTCCATTTTTGTGCAATCAAAGTTACAAAACAATACAAATAATTCTCAAAGAAAATTAACTTCAAAATAATTCTTGTAGCTACACAACAGAGAAAAAAAACTCACATTGTGGCAGCACAACCTCACCTCTCTCTTGAGGCAGCAAAGCTTAACTGCTTATATAGGGCTTTCAATGGGGTATATGCCCGAGCTAGACTGACGTACTTCCGCTAGATTCTCAGACAGCGTAACCACTTCCGGTCACTCGTGTAGCTGCAGAGTAGCTATGGCGTTCTTCAGAGGCTCGCTCCAGGATCTGCTCATAATAACGATTAACGACGTAAGTCGTTTTATTCAAGCATCGACAAGAGCCGCATCGAGTAAAAAAAGCAAGGGATTCCAACTTTAGGTTACAAGCTACATTCACAAGTACCAAGGTAAGACCCGAAACGGTGTTGTTTTTAGCACTAGCTAGCATACGTCGGAGATTTATCACGATAATCAGGGTTACATATTCATAATAATGACATTCCAAGTAACGTTACAAGGATCATCACTACTTTAATGTTATAGCTACTGCAGGCTTAACATATTGAGACTAGATGGAGGATAGATTTTTTTAAAAATGAAACTGCACCGAGTGGTAAATAGTACTTCAGCGGAGCATTGTTCTGTTCCGCTGTGTCAGGCATCCAGTCGATATAATTCTGTTCTCAGTTTTCACTCTGTGCCTGCTGATCCTGAGACGAGAAGAAAGTGGAAAGTTGCTATTCGCCAGTACAACTCCACGATCACCGACTGTACCCGGGTTTGCAGCCGGCATTTTACTCCGGATGATTTCCGTGACACAGCAGGGCAGCGGCTCTTGAAGAAAGGAGTTGTGCCCTCGCTGTTTGAATGGAACTCTTTTTTCTTACCCCCACAAAGACCGGGGGTTTGGCAGAGAACAGAGGGACCGGCGGGAGTGGCGGTGGACTCGGAGCCCGAGGATGCACCGGAGGAGGCAGCAGCAGCGAGCATAAATTCTGCTGGTCACCATGACTACGCCTCTCCTAAATCCTGCAGTGGTTGATCTTGCTCTGGAGGAAAATAGATCACTCCTGCAGTAGCTATAACATTAAAGTAGTGATGATCCTTGTAACGTTACTTGGAATGTCATTATTATGAATATGTAACCCTGATTATTGTGATAAATCTCCGACGTATGCTAGCTAATGCTAAAAACAACACCGTTTCGGGTCTTACCTTGGTACTTTTGAATGTAGCTTGTAACCTAAAGTTGGAATCCCTTGCTTTTTTTACTCGATGCGGCTCTTGTCGATGCTTGAATAAAACGACTTACGTCGTTAATCGCTATTATGAGCAGATCCTGGAGTGAGCCTCTGAAGAACGCCATAGCTACTCTGCAGCTACACGAGTGACCGGAAGTGGTTACGCTGTCTGAGAATCTAGCGGAAGTACGTCAGTCTAGCTCGGGCATATACCCCATTGACACCTATCCACCTGGGTTCTACCACAATACAACATGGTGACCTACTGTTTGACCTAGCAGACAACAACTCGCTTAACACCATCACCATAGACACTACCAACCTCTATGAATGTTTAAATGATTATCTACACGGGTACATGTAAAAACATTGCTGCTGGATGCTTTATAAAACAAAAGAAACATTAATCCAAAGAAAAGAAAACCCTCCACATGGTCTGGTCCAATGATGTCACTCTGACATCAGCAACACTATAAAGTCAGGAAGTGGTGGGCCGGCCTCCTTCCAAACACCAGTTCCAGATGATGAACCAGAACAAAGGAACACACAAGGTAAGTATGAACAAAGAAACAATTCATCAACATTTAACCTGTAACTTAATAAAGGATAACTGAAACTAATAATGGCTGTACGTTTTCCTTTAACTCATGGATGTAAACTGTAACAATTAACACAAACAAACCCGGGATAGTAAGTGCTAAAATGTTACAATGGCATGGTTAAATTAAAACAGAATAGACAAAAGATGCTAGTGTTGTGTAATGTGAATGTTTTAAGGGACAAGTGGTGAGGTGAAATGACAGTTCTCACCCACTTTGTCACAGGGGGACTGAAAATTTTTTTGCGCGTGAGCTGGAAGTGTGTCCTGTTTTCAGAGAAACAGAATATGGTCACCCTAGTTAAATCAATCTCTATTAAAAACTTAAAAGCATTAAAATATAAACAACTTAAGCATTTATTGAGTCACTAAAATACTGTAGAGTCTACGGCCACATTAGCCTGACTATAAGCATGCTCTGGTAAATTCACAACCAGATACTGGAGGAAATCCAGCTGATCTCATCATGATGTCTCTTACCACATTGACTTCAGGAGGTGATTGGGGCATGAAAAATTAGGATACTGCTGGCTGTGTCTTCTCTGTTCTTATGTTTCGTATATGTTGTTCCCCTGATGCATGCTGCCTTACATCAGCCAGTCCACCATGAGCAACAGAAAACACACGCCGACACGTTGTACAGTTTGCTTTCTACCCATTGCCACTAACGCTGTCAACCTAGGGGTTCGACTCTTCCCACTCACGTCTGTACATCTGCAGATGTTTGTGCTTCTTAGGAGGACATGGTGGAGTTTCAGGGTTAGACATTTATAAATGCCCGGTGCAGTGCGCAGCAGTCTGTAACTAGTAACTTGTGACAGGACCGTGCAGGCAGGCAAACAAAGACACAGATGCTGGCTTCTGAGGTCTATCTGCTGTATGTCACGTCGGGTCCTCACTACATAGGTCCTACTAAGATGAAATTGGCTGTCCTTAATATTTCCTGTGTTTTATTTTATTCATTATACAGTTTTGATGACTGTGTGACAGACGTGTATGATTTATTTATGAAAATACGGAACAAATTGCGTCCCTTATTGAGTCAATACGTCCCGTATTGACTCAATAAGGGACGCAACAATTAATTGTCAAATAAAGGACGACCCTAGTGGCATCATGACAGCAGCTGCAGACAGACAGTAATGCTCATCATTTAACTTTAACTTTTTCTCTTAACTGAAACAGGAGACATGTTGAGTCATTGTTAGTTTCACAAGGTCATTATAAATTTACCTGTCATCTCCGCCGACTCATATAATGTAGCCTGGCCGTAGCTAACTCCTGTAATGTAGCCTGGCCGTAGCTAACTCCTGTAATGTAGCCTGGCCGTAGCTAACTCCTGTAATGTAGCCTAGCCGTAGTTAACTCCTGTAATGTTTCCTGGCCGTAGCTAACTCCTGTAATGTTTCCTGGCCGTAGCTAACTCCTGTAATGTAGCCTGGCCGTAACTAGCTCCTGTTATGTAGCCTGGCCGTAACTAGCTCCTGTTATGTAGCCTGGCCGTAGCTAACTCCTGTAATGTAGCCCGGCCGTAGCTAACTCCTGTAATGTAGCCTGGCCGTAGCTAGCTCCTGTTATGTAGCCTGGCCGTAGCTAACTCCTGTAATGTAGCCTGGCCGTAGCTAACTCCTGTAATGTAGCCTGGCCGTAGCTAACTCCTGTAATGTAGCCTGGCCGTAGCTAACTCCTGTAATGTAGCCTGGCCGTAGCTAGCTCCTGTAATGTAGCCTGGCCGTAGCTAGCTCCTGTTATGTAGCCTGGCCGTAGCTAACTCCTGTAATGTAGCCTGGCCGTAGCTAACTCCTGTAATGTAGCCTGGCCGTAGCTAACTCCTGTAATGTAGCCTGGCCGTAGCTAACTCCTGTAATGTAGCCTGGCCGTAGCTAACTCCTGTAATGTAGCCTGGCCGTAGCTAACTCCTGTAATGTAGCCTAGCCGTAGTTAACTCCTGTAATGTTTCCTGGCCGTAGCTAACTCCTGTAATGTTTCCTGGCCGTAGCTAACTCCTGTAATGTAGCCTGGCCGTAACTAGCTCCTGTTATGTAGCCTGGCCGTAACTAGCTCCTGTTATGTAGCCTGGCCGTAGCTAACTCCTGTAATGTAGCCCGGCCGTAGCTAACTCCTGTAATGTAGCCTGGCCGTAGCTAGCTCCTGTTATGTAGCCTGGCCGTAGCTAACTCCTGTAATGTAGCCTGGCCGTAGCTAACTCCTGTAATGTAGCCTGGCCGTAGCTAACTCCTGTAATGTAGCCTGGCCGTAGCTAACTCCTGTAATGTAGCCTGGCCGTAGCTAGCTCCTGTAATGTAGCCTGGCCGTAGCTAGCTCCTGTTATGTAGCCTGGCCGTAGCTAACTCCTGTAATGTAGCCTGGCCGTAGCTAACTCCTGTAATGTAGCCTGGCCGTAGCTAACTCCTGTAATGTAGCCTGGCCGTAGCTAACTCCTGTAATGTAGCCTGGCCGTAGCTAACTCCTGTAATGTAGCCTGGCCGTAGCTAGCTCCTGTTATGTAGCCTGGCCGTAGCTAACTCCTGTAATGTAGCCTGGCCGTAGCTAACTCCTGTAATGTAGCCTGGCCGTAACTAGCTCCTGTAATGTAGCCTGGCCGTAGCTAACTCCTGTAATGTAGCCTGGCCGTAGCTAACTCCTGTAATGTAGCCTGGCCGTAACTAGCTCCTGTTATGTAGCCTGGCCGTAGCTAACTCCTGTAATGTAGCCTGGCCGTAGCTAACTCCTGTAATGTAGCCTGGCCGTAGCTAACTCCTGTAATGTAGCCTGGCCGTAGCTAACTCCTGTTATGTAGCCTGGCCGTAGCTAACTCCTGTAATGTAGCCTGGCCGTAGCTAACTCCTGTAATGTAGCCTGGCCGTAGCTAACTCCTGTAATGTAGCCTGGCCGTAGCTAACTCCTGTAATGTAGCCTGGCCGTAGCTAACTCCTGTAATGTAGCCTGGCCGTAGCTAACTCCTGTAATGTAGCCTGGCCGTAGCTAACTCCTGTTATGTAGCCTGGCCGTAGCTAACTCCTGTAATGTAGCCTGGCCGTAGCTAACTCCTGTAATGTAGCCTGGCCGTAGCTAACTCCTGTTATGTAGCCTGGCCGTAGCTAACTCCTGTAGTTACTGAGAAGACAGCGGTGAGGACTGGATGGAGTCAGAGCTCCATGTTTTGGAAAAACAGGACATTTATTCAGCAGCATTTACTGTGTTATGAGAAAAGAATATATTGCATTTAATCGGCAAAACTCGATTATTTTGATGATTATTTTTAAAAGGGCTATAATTGGCCAATTTAATCTGGCCGAAAAATCAGTGCGGTCCTACCGTTTACCTTCCTCTATTTTGAGTTGCTTGGTTCTGCTATTACCGAACCAACTCAAACTGCCCATTTACACGTGTGCAATGACGGTAAGTCTACTTGGACAAACTTCCTGAAATACGCCACAAACGTTTCAGGGATTTAGATATATAATAAACTATAATTTAATATAATAATTTAAAATATAATGTAATATAAATAATATATCATAGTATATTACATTGTCTTACAATAAACAGATTAGACCCCAGATGATTGAATTTCCCTTCAGGGATCTTCTTCTTTTCCTTTCGGCTTTTCCCTTCAGGGATCACCACAGTGAATCAATTGCTCAATTGCCTCCATCTAACCCTGTCTGCTGCATCTTCTTCTCTCACACCAACTACCTTCATGTCCTCTTTAACCACATCCATAAACCTCCTCTTTGGTCTTCCTCTAGGCCTCCTGCCTGGCAGTGGGAAACTCAGCATCCTTCTACCAATATATTCACTCTCTCTCCTCTGGACATGTCTGAACCATCTCAGTCTGGCCTCTCTGACTTTATCTCCAAAGCCTCTAACATGTGCTGTCCCTCTGATGTTCTCATTCCTGATCCTATCCATCCTGGTCACTCCCAAAGAGAACCTCAGCATCTTCAGTTCTGCTACCTCCAGCTCTGCCTCCTGTCTTTTCCTCAGGGACACTGTCTCCAGACCAAACAACATGGCTGGTCTCACCATAGTTTTGTAAACCTTTCCTTTCATTTTAGCTGAAACTCTTCTATCACACATCACACCTGACACTTTTCTCCAGCCGTTCCATCCTGCCTGTACACGCTTCTTCACCTCTTTTCCACACTCTCCATTGCTCTGGACTGTTGACCCTAAGTACTTCAAATCCTCCACCTTCTTGATCTCTTCTCCCTGTAACCTCACTCTTCCACTTGGGTCCCTCTCATTCACACACAGATACTCCGTCTTGCTGCGGCTAACCTTCATTCCTCTCCTTTCCAGGGCAAACCTCCACGCCTCTAGCTTCTCCTCCACCTGTTCCCTGCTCTCACTACAGATCACAATGTCATCTGCAAACATCATAGTCCATGGAGACTCCTGTCTAACCTCGTCTGTCATCCTGTCCATCACCATAGCAAACAAGAAGGGGCTCAGAGCTGATCCCTGATGTACTCCCACCTCCACCTTGAACTCCTCTGTTACTCCTACAGCACACCTCACCACTGTCTTACAGTCCTCATACATGTCCTGCACCACTCTAACATACTTCTCTGCCACTCCAGACTTCCTCATACAAAACCACAGTTCCTCTCTGGGCACCCTGTCAGAAGCTTTCTCCAGGTCTACAAAGACACAATGCAGCTCCTTCTGACCTTCTCTGTACTTCTCTATCAACATCCTCAAAGCAAATATTGCATCTGTTGTACTCTTTCTTGGCATGAAACCATACTGCTGCTCACAGATGTTCACCTCTGCCCTTAGTCTAGCTTCAACTACCCTTCAGGGATAAATAAAGTTATTGTATTGTATTATAACATAATACAATATTTTATCATGTAGTACAACATAATGTAGTATTTTATAATATTTTATAATATAATCCACTGCTAAATGCAGAAGGTTTGTGGATAATAATGTAAAATCAGTAATAAAAGAGACATGTCTGTTCTTTAATTCAGCATGTATTAGTAGAACTGTAGTTACTGCAGTACTTCTACAGACACAGTACTGATGAAGTAATAACTGAAGTAATGAAGTAATAACTGAATAAACTTGTATTAGTATTTGTATTAGTATTTTTGGGGCGGCATGGCTCAGTGGGTAGAGTGGCCGTCTTGTAACTGGAAGGTTGCCGGTTCGATCCTCGGCCCGTCGTGCTCATGTTGAGGTGTCTCTGAGTAAGACACCTAACCCCTAATTGCTCCTGGTGGGTTGTGGTTAGCGCCTTGCATGGCAGCTTCCACCATCAGTGTGTGAATGTGATGTATCATCATGTAAAGCACTTTGGATAAAAGCGCTCTATAAATACAACCATTTACCATTTTTATTATCAGGTTTCGGTTTAGACGTTAGGAATGAGACTCTTGGACTGTGGATGTTCTGCACTTTATTCTTTAATGATGAACTCTACATGGAGATACAACATGAGGCTGATGGTTAATGTTCATGCAGCTGTGTGCAAAATACGACACTATATGAAAGTACACAATGTGCAGTACAGAGTATTTACACGACTCAGACTATCGTACAGAAATACACGTGAATACCACTGAACCAGTTAAATATCAGGTTTCTATCTACACGCTGTCTGAGCTGCTCAACATGTGAGTGAAGCTTCATGCAGGAGGTTCAACTTCATGGGACGCCTTCTCAGCTACAGGAAATGACATCATCAGCCTGCCACACAACAAAAACAACAGCTCCTATTGGTCAGTTTAAAGTCAGTCCACATTCACACGATGGAAAGTAAAACTTACACCAGTGATATTTCAGCTTTTTTTTAAAACGAGCTATGAGCTAACTTATTCTGTTAGCCTGCTCATTGTTTATAATAGTTTTTTAAAATAATTACGATAAAACAAGATATAAACATTGTTTTCTTGTTTTAATTAGCTTAATAAACTGTATCAGTATTAAAGGGAACCTATAATGCTCAATATTATTTCACTGTTTTACCCACAAAAAATGTTCATCTCACACAGTGTCAGAGCATTCTGTAGAGCTGTAGAATGGTCTGCTGCTCCTCACTGTCATTCTATAATTCTATAGAATGGTCTGCTGCTCCTCACTGTCATTCTATAATTCTATAGAATGGTCTGCTGCTCCTCACTGTCATTCTATAATTCTATAGAATGGTCTGCTGCTCCTCACTGTCATTCTATAATTCTATAGAATGGTCTGCTGCTCCTCACCGTCATTCTATAATTCTATAGAATGGTCTGCTGCTCCTCACCGTCATTCTATAATTCTGTAGAATGGTCTGCTGCTCCTCACTGTCATTCTATAATTCTATAGAATGGTCTGCTGCTCCTCACCGTCATTCTATAATTCTGTAGAATGGTCTGCTGCTCCTCACTGTCATTCTATAATTCTATAGAATGGTCTGCTGCTCCTCACTGTCATTCTATAATTCTGTAGAATGGTCTGCTGCTCCTCACCGTCATTCTATAATTCTATAGAATGGTCTGCTGCTCCTCACCGTCATTCTATAATTCTATAGAATGGTCTGCTGCTCCTCACTGTCATTCTATAATTCTATAGAATGGTCTGCTGCTCCTCACCGTCATTCTATAATTCTGTAGAATGGTCTGCTGCTCCTCACTGTCATTCTATAATTCTATAGAATGGTCTGCTGCTCCTCACCGTCATTCTATAATTCTGTAGAATGGTCTGCTGCTCCTCACTGTCATTCTATAATTCTATAGAATGGTCTGCTGCTCCTCACTGTCATTCTATAATTCTGTAGAATGGTCTGCTGCTCCTCACCGTCATTCTATAATTCTATAGAATGGTCTGCTGCTCCTCACCGTCATTCTATAATTCTATAGAATGGTCTGCTGCTCCTCACTGTCATTCTATAATTCTATAGAATGGTCTGCTGCTCCTCACCGTCATTCTATAATTCTATAGAATGGTCTGCTGCTCCTCACTGTCATTCTATAATTCTATAGAATGGTCTGCTGCTCCTCACCGTCATTCTATAATTCTATAGAATGGTCTGCTGCTCCTCACTGTCATTCTATAATTCTGTAGAATGGTCTGCTGCTCCTCACCGTCATTCTATAATTCTATAGAATGGTCTGCTGCTCCTCACTGTCATTCTATAATTCTATAGAATGGTCTGCTGCTCCTCACCGTCATTCTATAATTCTGTAGAATGGTCTGCTGCTCCTCACCGTCATTCTATAATTCTATAGAATGGTCTGCTGCTCCTCACTGTCATTCTATAATTCTGTAGAATGGTCTGCTGCTCCTCACTGTCATTCTATAATTCTATAGAATGGTCTGCTGCTCCTCACTGTCATTCTATAATTCTATAGAATGGTCTGCTGCTCCTTACTGTCATTTTGCTTTAGAGGAACAAATGATCTTTCAGATTTTACTCCATGCCCATTATATTTGGAATTTGATCTGACCAACTTGTCTCTTCTGTCTCTCTCTCTCTTTTTTTTTTTAGCATTTTATTCGTATTTATTGTACAAACTGATTGGAACAGTTTAAAATGTGTGCAGCTCTTTTAAACTGGATTTGATAACTTTTCCTCACAGTTGGCCAGAAGTTCATGATGTGAGCTGGTTGCTGATTCGCTGAAAAGCTGCTAAAGGTTGACCACAACTTCCTGCCTGACACTTTTTGCTGAAATGTTTTGCAACTTTTGAATATTTTTAGAACATTATCTGAACTTTCAGCATTATATAAATGGCAGAAAAAGCACAGGTGGTCCTTTTAAATGCGGGTTATTGTGTTCGGTCAGCAGCAGTTATTTGGACGGTTGTTTTACTGAACTTAACTACAGAAACTAGGAGCTGCAGAGAAGCAGTCAATGCAGTTTGAATTTTAAATGTTTTCATTAATGCATCAAAGCTCCTCCTCTGATTCGCTGTAATTCCTATTTTTCAGATTCACTTCAACCAGAGTTAATTAACAGCCAGTAAATGATGGACCCTCAGCAGATCTAACCGTGTTCAGGTCCTTCCTGTCGGTTCATCCTCTCACAGCAGATCTGCAGTAAAAACAGTACAAAGTGTAGAAAACACAGAACTGTGCTGTAGAAGGCATCAGAAAGGCAGTAAAGGAACAGTAGGAGGGTGTAAGGCTTCACTACAAACTGCACATTAAAGGAGCTGGAATACACAAAGACACATCTGAAAGATCACAACTGGGGTTTATAAAAGCAGCTGTTCCATCCTCAGGTCCAACCTCCAGAGAAAAGTCTTATAAAAACAGAGAATCAGCTCTGCTCCATTTACTTCTGAAGATCCATTCAGAAAACGTGGCGTTTAACAGCAGTGTGAGAAGAACAACATCTAAACAGGTAGAAGCTGTGGAGATCCAGATTCATGGTCCTGATGTTCAAAGGTTGGGACAAACAGCTGATCCAACAGCTTCAAACACACCGACTTATAAAAAATACAACATTCATTCAACAGGTTTAAACAGTCTGAGTCCAGGTGTGCTACAGGATGAAGGAACCCCAAACATCTGAAGATCCAAACCAACAGGAAGTTAGAAAACACTCATTAATGGAGTCAAACATCTCCACTGTTCCTCTCCAGGCCTGTAGAACATGTTTCACCATCAGCTGTAGATGTTCCCCCATGCTGAAATGATCTCCAGCTGCTAGCTCCTCTGTTTTCTGTTTCTGAGCCATGCTGACTTCATTTGATTCTCTCTGAGGAAACACTGCCTGCAGTTCATCCTAGTGTTCGAACTTTCTGTGGCTTCTGATGCTGGGATTCACAGTTTGTGGGGGAACTCATTGAGTCAGTTTCAGATGTCTGAAAACCACTTGAAGTTCACTGAAACATGAGAAGAAACATTTCTGAGTTGGTCACTGAGCAGGAGTCTCATCTGGACCAGTTTGGACTCTGATAAACTGATTCTGGACCAGTTTGGACTCCGATAAACTGATTCTGGACCAGCTTGGACTCCGATAAACTGATTCTGGACCAGCTTGGACTCCGATAAACTGATTCTGGACCAGTTTGGACTCCGATAAACTGATTCTGGACCAGCTTGGACTCCGATAAACTGATTCTGGACCAGCTTGGACTCCGATAAACTGATTCTGGACCAGGTTGGACTCCGATAAACTGATTCTGGACCAGTTTGGACTCCGATAAACTGATTCTGGACCAGTTTGGACTCCGATAAACTGATTCTGGACCAGTTTGGACTCTGATAAACTGATTCTGGACCAGTTGTTGGACTTTAGGAGGCATCAGAAGATGCTTCAGAGCAGGATTCACTGCTTCAGACAGAAACTAACTGTTCCTCAGACTTCCAAACCACCATCTCTGATTAAAGTGCTTCAGATAGGGTTAAAATAAATCCTCTGATCAGTCGACAGCAGCGGAAAGTAACAAAAAACATTTACTCAAGTACCCTACTTCAGTACTTGAGTGTTTCTCCTTCTTCTACATTTACCAGCTGACGTCTCACAAACACATTAAAGGTTTAAACTTTCTTCTTCTTCCAAACAGCCGTAGGTTCATTTCTCATGTCTGAATCAACAGATTTCATTTCATTTCAGTAAATGTTCCAATGATCCAACATGTGAGCAGAAATTCAGACGGAAGAGGAACTGAAAGTAGAATTTAGTTCTTCAGATTTCTCTGCTGAATATAAACTGGATGTAGAGGAGAGTAAAGCAGCAGTAAAGCAGCATCCTGAAGATGAAATATCCCCAAAGCATTGAGAAAATATGTGAAAAATAACATTCCAAAAATATTTTAAAATGTTTGAATAAAATGTGACTAAAATTCAGCAGTGTCTAAAGACTAAAAACATCAATAAAGTGTCAAAATGTCAATAAAGTGTCTCTAAAATGTTTTAAAAATGTTCAAAATATATTCATTTAAATAGCACAGAAACATGAATAAAATGTTCTTATATATTAATAAAATATGAGTAAAGATGTACTACTGGACACATAATCTAATAATACACCAGTCTGAGGAACAAACAGCATTCTGCTGCTGTGGACTTCTACTGAAGGATGATTCTTCTTTAACTTGTCAGTTTGTTCTTTTTCCTGAACCTTTCTGCCAACAACATGAGATCCTAAAGTTCTTCGCTGGTCCAGAACCTTCACAAATAAAGAAGCCCAGACGCTAATCCTCCACTTTAAAGACAAATTCAATCCAAAATTTAAAGGTGCGGTTTCCACCTGCTGCTGTTTCAGGACAGAAACCAGTGCCGCCCGACGGCTGCTGGGTTCAGGTTCTAACGTTATTTTGGAGAGTTTGTTGATCTGCAGCTAAAACACGAGCAAAGAGAACATCAGCTGTTTGACCAATTACATCAGCAGCACAAAGCTCTTGATGACGACAGCAGAGATCTCACTGTGGGACTTTAGCAACGGGCACCATGACAAAGACTTCTGAGGAGGGTCATGACCTCCAACCAGAGCGAACCACTTTAAGATCAGCAGGCTTCTGCTAGGACAACCGAACATGAAGCTGCTACTGTAGATGGTAGTTAAAGGTTGGTAACAGCATACAGATAATAGTCCACTGTAACTGATTGATCAAGAGTAGATTCTCAATGTACTGGTCGAGAATCCTGCTAACTATTGGTTAACAAAGTGTCTGAAGTTAGCATCCCCGTGGCTAACACTACAAACCTCCACTATTGTGTTTCCTACATCGAGCTGAAGTGACGTCCAGTCGGTATGATTTGTCGTTTTTGTCATTCTGAGTTAACGTAGAAACTGAATTAGAGGCTGATCCAGGAACCTTCACCTGAACCAACCCTCTGCTGTTCCACTATCAACACACAAACCAGGATCTGCAGCAGTAAAACTTGATCAGACGGAGCAGAATGTGGACCCATAAAGATCTTCAGGCCCCAGCCACAAACATCTGAAGAACAGTTAGGTCTGGAGGTAAACATCTAGATGTAGAAGAATCTTCTAAATATTCTGGACATCGCAGGCCTTCAGGCTGAATCCAGGTAAAACAGTCGATCAGCAGGAATCCGTCAGAAAAAAAACAAACTCCATGAACAGACCTTAAAGTGGGTTTGACTCCGTCCTGGTCAGAAAGCTTGGATCTCCTCTGGAGCCTTTGGTTTGACGGGAGATGCAGAATGATGCAGATAACTGCAATTTCTTTACAACAGAAGAGAAGGAAGACAAAGAAACTAATCTGTAAGGAAAGGAGGAAGCTGTGACTGCTCTTTAGAAGCAGGTCATGCCGTCGGGCTCGGAGGTCGTGGTCGCTGTAGCTCCGCCCCCCACCAGAAACACCGCCATGCTGGATTTGGACTGGTTGATTCTGGGGATGCCGAGGCTTCCTGCTCTGTGAAGACCACCGGAGAACTGGCTGCTGCTACTGGAGGTGAAGTCAAAGTCCGGGTCCAGAGACGTGTCCGTGGAGACAACCCACGAGGCTGGACGCCACTTCTTCAGAGTGTATGGAGTCTTGACACGGCGTTTAATTTTCTCTCCGGATGCGCTCAGACTGCCAACGTCCACCATGGAGACATCATCTGAGGAGAAGAACAGTAATGATGACATGTCTTCCACAGGACCAGAGCTATAGGATATGGAGGGTAACATGATACTGGCTTATCTTTATGGTTGTCAGGAACAACACGATCAGAGATATGGAGGAACATGTTCTTAAGTAAGTCAGTAACCTGGACTCACCTGAAGAGATGCAAGATGAGGACAGATCCAGAGAACAGGGACGCTCTGGTCTCCTGGCTTTGGTTTGTCCTTCCTGAGACTGCAACAGAACTGGTGTCAGTGGTTCTAAGGCTGGACCTGGTAGAGCTGCAGGTTCTGGGACTGAAGCTTCTCCAACAGCATTGGTTTCTAAATCCTGACACTCCGAAGCTGGAGTTTCTGACACCTCCAGAGGGGAAGCTTCTGGTTGTGAGGCTTTAGCTCCTTGTTCTGAGGGTTCAGCTTCTTGGTCTGGAGTTTCTGGTGACGCAGGCCTCTGAGGGAGGGTTAGCACATCTTTTGAAAATGAGGTTTGGTCTTCTGGTGCTTTTGTTGAACCAGAGTCTCTGCACTGAGGAGCCTCAGCAGTGAAAGTAGACAGGGTCTGTTGATCTTCTGGACTTTGGGTGTATCCAGAAGCCAACGCTGATGCTGCATCGTTCTGGAAACCAGTATCTGAGCCTTTGTGGTTACCTATGGTGGTAGGAGGTTCACTGCCCGGTTGTGGTTCAGAATCAGGAATGCTGGTTCCTTGGACCTCAGAGGGCATCGTCCTTTCAGGCTGGACCTCTGAACCCTGGACAATCACCTGTGTGGGCGGCGCCAACCGGTTGTTGTTGTTATTGGAGTTGGATCCTCGTCCAGACAGGACCCCTCCCGCTCGGCCGTGATGATGATGATGATGATGAAGAGGTTCGCTCTCGGCGGGCGGCTGCTCTCTGCTCAGTAGAGGTTCATGTTCATCGGGACTGAAGTTGAGCGGGTTCAGGTGGTTGTCTCCTCTGCTGGCCGTGACCTCCATCTGGTCCTCATCCTCCACCTGCGGTCCGGCCGGGTTAGTCCTACCTCCGCTGATCATCCCGTTGGTCACCAGGGTGGGGACGCCTGCACTGTAGCCACTGGCGACCGCCGTGACAGCGTGGACGTCTTTACCAGCTGCAGCACTTCCTCTTATGTTGTTGGTAACCGTGGTTACCAGGTGAGGCTCTGCAGCCGCGTTGACCGTCACCGTGTTCATCTTAGCAACACCTGTTTCCACCTGAAAGACAGACAGCACATAAAGTAACAGACAGACCTACTGTGAATTTATTGGTTTAACTGTCAAATGTGGGCAGAGCTAAACATAAATGTCATGTTTGAGCCACGTTTGATTCCACCATCACCCAGTCTCAGTCCTAAAAGCTTCAGTGAAAAGCAGCTGGTCTCTTTTTAGTTCATTCTATAATGGATGCTCTACATGTTAAGGGTGGCGTAACTACATCACAGCTTTGGGGTTTCAGAAGGTTTAAGAGCTGCAGCTGAACATCTGCAGCTCCATGTTATCTGATTTAACCAAAGCTTCAACATCTGGACAGTGTTGCTGCTATGTTTGATGAAAAGCTAGAAAAAGAAGGACAGACTTTGAGTTCTGTTAGTGGAAACTAGTCCATCAGAGAGGTGACAAACTGTGGAGAGATCAGGGAGGGAACTAGGAGAACATGTTCACTGTGGAAACATCAGGATTAAAGAGCTGCAGGACCAACTGGAGGACACACAGTCCTGGATTCACCGGTCTTATAACTAGAAACAGGACCGGTCCATTTGAACAGAGACTCAGAGGTCCTGCTGGCTTCAAAGCTTAAGCAGCAAATTGATTGAACCACATTTAGAACATGAGCACAGGTTCAGGAATCTAGCTCTGCTGTCTGACACCGAACCTATCGGACCATGGGACAGATTCTGGCGAAGAACCTGGTGAAAACCATCAGATTAAATCCTCTGGTACCTGTCGGTGGTTGGACTTGAACTTCCCCAGCTTCAGCCGAGACGAGGTGGAGCTGCTGTCCTTGGCTTTGGGGAGCAGGTGGAGGCTGGTGGGCCTCTGGGGCAGGTTCTGCTGTTTGGGCAGGTGGCGGATGGAGGCTGGAGGAGGATCCATAAAGACTCCTGGTTCAGCCTGAGGATGGACAGAGCACCTTTCAGCTTACTGAGTTCATTCAGCAACAGACGGAGGATGAAGCAGTCGTACCTCAGAGCTGTGCAGCAGCTCATGGTAGGGAAGGCTGCTGGTCTGAACCGGATCACAGCCAAAGTTCTTCAGGGAATGTTCCATCAGGTTCTCATCAGAAGTTTCCCGTAGGTTCTTATCCACCTGCAGACACATTCAGACTGAAGGGTCAGTCTATGAAAACCACTCAGTAGATGTCTAAATAGATTAAAGTGAAACCTCTTTGGGGTCCAGCTTGGTGGCCTGCAGGTCTTCTTCTGTCAGCTGCAGGCAGATGGGGACACTTGAACTGGCACCACCTGGAGGGCAGCAGGAACACTTACTGCAGCTGAGATAAATGTCCCGATATATGTGTATATACCTGTCTGTGTTGGTCCAGGAAGTTCACACATGAAATTCGTCAGTTTAGAGAACAGGTTAACAAACCGAGGTATATCTCGGTAGCAGCAGTTTGCCCTGTTTAGCTCTAAGCTGTTTCTGTAACTTTAAATGAGCTGCTGCTGGCCCCGCCCCCTTCAGGAAGGAGACTCTGTCTGTCTGTGATTGACTGATGAATGAAGCTTTATATCTTCTAATCTTCCAGTAAATCTGTGTGAAGGTTTTAAATGCTGTGTTTGTTGTCAGACAAAGTTATAAAATCTGTATTTAATGAAGTTACTGCCGGTTAGCATGGTAGTATGTTAGCATGGTAGTATGTTAGCATGCTAGCATGTGGTCTTTCATCCTCGTTCTGCTGCCTGACAACAGAAACTGTGATTCATGACTCGGTCCAGACTGTTACTCTGTCCGGCCCACCAGACAGGACTCTCTTTGTGTTGTGAATCAGAGGGTTGCATTACCGTTGTGTAGGGGTTCGGCAGCGTTGTAGATGACGGAAACATCTGACGGTCGAGTCTGACAGACAGACGGAAACAAATCAGTGCTTTAAAGAACATTCATTCAGTTCTACTGTAACACTCGGTGAACTTCTACCTGACGTTCATGGTTCCTGTTCTTCTCCGTAACTTCTGCTCCACTTGTGGTCGTGTTGATAAGTGGCGCCGGGTGTCCGTCTCCTTGGAGGTTCTTGACCACGCCCACCTGCAGGTCCTCAATGTAGGGGGAGGCAGAGCCAAGCTGAGGAGGCCATCTGCCATGAGACAAGTTCCTGAGACACCAATCAGAACATCGGCAAGTTATTTACTGTGTGTATACCTGTTAGTGTGTGTACCTGCTAGTGTGTATATACCTGTTAGTGTGTACCTGTTAGTGTGTATACCTGTTAGTGTGTATATACCTGTTAGTGTGTACCTGTTAGTGTGTATACCTGTTAGTGTGTATACCTGTTAGTGTGTACCTGTTAGTGTGTATACCTGTTAGTGTGTATACCTGTTAGTGTGTACCTGTTAGTGTGTATACCTGTTAGTGTGTATACCTGTTAGTGTGTACCTGTTAGTGTGTATACCTGTTAGTGTGTATATACCTGTTAGTGTGTACCTGTTAGTGTGTATACCTGTTAGTGTGTATACCTGTTAGTGTGTACCTGTTAGTGTGTATACCTGTTAGTGTGTATACCTGTTAGTGTGTACCTGTTAGTGTGTATACCTGTTAGTGTGTACCTGTTAGTGTGTGTAACTGTTAGTGTGCATACCTGTTAGTGTGTATACCTGTTAGTGTGTACCTGTTAGTGTGTATACCTGTTAGTGTGTACCTGTTAGTGTGTGTACCTGTTAGTGTGTATACCTGTTAGTGTATGTACCTGTTAGTGTGTACCTGTTAGTGTGTATACCTGTTAGTGTGTGTACCTGTTAGTGTGTACCTGTTAGTGTGTATACCTGTTAGTGTGTATACCTGTTATTGTATAACTGTTAGTGTGTACCTGTTAGTGTATATACCTGTTAGTGTGTACCTGTTAGTGTGTGTACCTGTTAGTGTGTATACCTGTTAGTGTGTATGCCTGTTATTGTATAACTGTTAGTGTGTGTACCTGTTAGTGTGTATATACCTGTTAGTGTGTACCTGTTAGTGTGTATACCTGTTAGTGTGTATACCTGTTAGTGTGTACCTGTTAGTGTGTATACCTATTAGTGTGTACCTGTTAGTGTGTATACCTGCTAGTGTGTATATACCTGTTAGTGTGTACCTGTTAGTGTGTATACCTGTTAGTGTGTATATACCTGTTAGTGTGTACCTGTTAGTGTGTATACCTGTTAGTGTGTACACCTGTTAGTGTGTACCTGTTAGTGTGTGTAACTGTTAGTGTGCATACCTGTTAGTGTGTATACCTGTTACTGTGTACCTGTTAGTGTGTGTACCTGTTAGTGTGTATACCTGTTAGTGTATGTACCTGTTAGTGTGTACCTGTTAGTGTGTATACCTGTTAGTGTGTACCTGTTAGTGTGTGTACCTGTTAGTGTGTATACCTGTTAGTGTATGTACCTGTTAGTGTGTACCTGTTAGTGTGTATACCTGTTAGTGTGTACCTGTTAGTGTGTGTACCTGTTAGTGTGTACCTGTTAGTGTGTATACCTATTAGTGTGTACCTGTTAGTGTGTATACCTGCTAGTGTGTATATACCTGTTAGTGTGTACCTGTTAGTGTGTGTACCTGTTAGTGTGTATACCTGTTAGTGTATGTACCTGTTAGTGTGTACCTGTTAGTGTGTATACCTGTTAGTGTGTACCTGTTAGTGTATGTACCTGTTAGTGTGTACCTGTTAGTGTGTATACCTGTTAGTGTGTACCTGTTAGTGTGTGTACCTGTTAGTGTGTACCTGTTAGTGTGTATACCTGTTAGTGTGTATACCTGTTATTGTATAACTGTTAATGTGTGTACCTGTTAGTGTATATACCTGTTAGTGTATATACCTGTTAGTGTGTACCTGTTAGTGTGTGTACCTGTTAGTGTGTATACCTGTTAGTGTATAACTGTTAGTGTGTGTACCTGTTAGTGTGTGTAACTGTTAGTGTGCATACCTGTTAGTGTGTGTACCTGTTAGTGTGTGTAACTGTTAGTGTGTATACCTGTTAGTGTGTACCTGTTAGTGTGTATACCTGTTAGTGTGTACCTGTTAGTGTGTATACCTGTTAGTGTGTATACCTGTTAGTGTGTGTACCTGTTAGTGTGTACCTGTTAGTGTGTATACCTGTTAGTGTGTACCTGTTAGTGTGTATACCTGTTAGTGTGTGTACCTGTTAGTGTGTATACCTGTTAGTGTGTGTATACCTGTTAGTGTGTACCTGTTAGTGTGTATACCTGTTAGTGTGTACCTGTTAGTGTGTGTACCTGTTAGTGTGTACCTGTTAGTGTGTATACCTGTTAGTGTGTACCTGTTAGTGTGTATACCTGTTAGTGTGTGTACCTGTTAGTGTGTATACCTGTTAGTGTGTATACCTGTTAGTGTGTACCTGTTAGTGTGTATACCTGTTAGTGTGTATACCTGTTAGTGTGTACCTGTTAGTGTGTATACCTGTTAGTGTGTATATACCTGTTAGTGTGTACCTGTTAGTGTGTATACCTGTTAGTGTGTATACCTGTTAGTGTGTACCTGTTAGTGTGTATACCTGTTAGTGTGTATACCTGTTAGTGTGTACCTGTTAGTGTGTATACCTGTTAGTGTGTATACCTGTTAGTGTATGTACCTGTTAGTGTGTACCTGTTAGTGTGTATACCTGTTAGTGTGTGTACCTGTTAGTGTGTACCTGTTAGTGTGTATACCTGTTAGTGTGTATACCTGTTATTGTATAACTGTTAGTGTGTGTACCTGTTAGTGTGTATATACCTGTTAGTGTGTACCTGTTAGTGTGTATACCTGTTAGTGTGTACCTGTTAGTGTGTATACCTATTAGTGTGTACCTGTTAGTGTGTATACCTGCTAGTGTGTATATACCTGTTAGTGTGTACCTGTTAGTGTGTATACCTGTTAGTGTGTATATACCTGTTAGTGTGTACCTGTTAGTGTGTATACCTGTTAGTGTGTACACCTGTTAGTGTGTACCTGTTAGTGTGTGTAACTGTTAGTGTGCATACCTGTTAGTGTGTATACTGTTACTGTGTACCTGTTAGTGTGTGTACCTGTTAGTGTGTATACCTGTTAGTGTGTACCTGTTAGTGTGTGTACCTGTTAGTGTGTATACCTGTTAGTGTATGTACCTGTTAGTGTGTACCTGTTAGTGTGTATACCTGTTAGTGTGTACCTGTTAGTGTGTGTACCTGTTAGTGTGTACCTGTTAGTGTGTATACCTGTTAGTGTGTATACCTGTTATTGTATAACTGTTAATGTGTGTACCTGTTAGTGTATATACCTGTTAGTGTATATACCTGTTAGTGTGTACCTGTTAGTGTGTGTACCTGTTAGTGTGTATACCTGTTAGTGTATAACTGTTAGTGTGTGTACCTGTTAGTGTGTGTAACTGTTAGTGTGCATACCTGTTAGTGTGTGTACCTGTTAGTGTGTATACCTGTTAGTGTGTACCTGTTAGTGTGTGTACCTGTTAGTGTGTACCTGTTAGTGTGTATACCTGTTAGTGTGTGTACCTGTTAGTGTGTACCTGTTAGTGTGTGTAACTGTTAGTGTGTATACCTGTTAGTGTGTACCTGTTAGTGTGTATACCTGTTAGTGTGTACCTGTTAGTGTGTATACCTGTTAGTGTGTATACCTGTTAGTGTGTGTACCTGTTAGTGTGTACCTGTTAGTGTGTATACCTGTTAGTGTGTACCTGTTAGTGTGTATACCTGTTAGTGTGTGTACCTGTTAGTGTGTATACCTGTTAGTGTGTGTATAACTGTTAGTGTGTACCTGTTAGTGTGTATACCTGTTAGTGTGTACCTGTTAGTGTGTGTACCTGTTAGTGTGTACCTGTTAGTGTGTATACCTGTTAGTGTGTGTACCTGTTAGTGTGTACCTGTTAGTGTGTGTACCTGTTAGTGTGTATAACTGTTAGTGTGTACCTGTTAGTGTGTATACCTGTTAGTGTGTGTACCTGTTAGTGTGTATAACTGTTAGTGTGTACCTGTTAGTGTGTACCTGTTAGTGTGTGTACCTGTTAGTGTATATACCTGTTAGTGTGTGTACCTGTTAGTGTGTATACCTGTTTGTGTGTACATGTTAGTGTGTACCTGTTAGTGTGTATACCTTTTAGTGTGTATACCTGTTAGTGTGTGTAGCTGTTAGTGTGTATACCTATTAGTGTGTGTACCTGTTAGTGTGTACCTGTTAGTGTGTATACCTGTTAGTGTGTGTACCTGTTAGTGTGTATACCTGTTAGTGTGTATACCTGTTAGTGTGTGTACCTGTTAGTGTGTATACCTGTTAGTGTATAACTGTTAGTGTGTATACCTGTTAGTGTGTGTAGCTGTTAGTGTGTATACCTGTTAGTGTGTATACCTGTTAGTGTGTATACCTGTTAGTGTGTGTACCTGTTAGTGTGTATACCTGTTAGTGTGTATACCTGTTAGTGTATACCTGTTTGTGTGTACATGTTAGTGTGTACCTGTTAGTGTGTATGCCCGTTTGTGTGTACCTGTTAGTGTGTATTCCTGTTAGTGTGTGTACCTGTTAATGTGTGTACCTGTTTGTGTGTACCTATTAGTGTGCTAGTGTGTACCTGTTACACACTAACAGGTACACATTTTTATATCGAAAAAGTTCAAGACCTGAGATTTTTAGTGGAACAAAATGCTTTAACATACCTGTGGTTGTGTACTGAGGTGTGTGTACTCAGCAGTGTGAGTTCAGCCAGTCTTTCTTCTGCACACTGAGCAGTGAGTCGAGCTTCAGCGTCCTGATCCCAGCAGTCCTCCATGGTCTCCTTCAGGGAGCGCAACGCCTGGAACACACACATAGTTACACAAACACACACAGCTACAGACAGACAGGGAGCTGCTGGTAACACAACCAGACACACACCAGACTGTTCTCCTTCCAGGGTTCAGGGAACCTGGGCCGCTGTTTCTCTCGGACCACCAGAACCTGCATGTCCTCAAAGCTGGGATGGTTCCCCAGCTCAGCCTGGAACGCCAACTGGTAGTCAGGGACGGCCTCTCCTGCACAACATGCGAAACACAGTAAACACACGATAAACACGCAAGAAACACAGCAATAAACACGCAATAAACATGCAGTAAACATACAATCAGGGACGGCTGGTATAAATGGGCTAACAGGGCTAAGCCCTCCCAAGCTAACACAAAAAGGTGAGAAAATTATTTTTCAAATAACTTACAACAGATTGTTTTAAGTTTAGGTGAAACCAAAGGTAGCAACAGCACCAATCAGTCAGAAGAAAAACATAGAATATCTCTAAATGGGCTTATTTTTACAGCCCCAGCAGATACAGTCCGCTTTCATTCATTTTGTTCTTGTAAATGATTGACAGGTGTCATGTCCCGCCCTGTGATTTACTGATCATTTGGGCTAACTTCAGTCAGCCCACAGGCCACTAACTTTGACCAATAGCAGCGAGTCTACAGGGAAGGAGGGAGAAAAAGTTACTCTATGGCGGGCGTTAGCATGAATGAGGTGGATTATTTGCTTTCATGTCCATTTTCCTCAAGGTAGTGTCTACAGATACGGACCCGTACGTGAGTCTCGCGAGTCAAGAAGCTGCTAACCACTGCAAACTGTTGAAAGGTAAGCAAAGGTTAAGGTTAGGGTTAGTGTTAGGGTCAGGTTTAGGGTCCGTACCGCTAGCGTCTACCGGGAGTCACGTGACCAGATCTCGTGTATCTGATTGGCAAATGGAAAGTGCCGTATCCGTAGTCCACAGGCTACGGGTACGGGTCCGTACCTCTAGCAACAACCTTTCCTCAATGTCTTTGGAGGAAAAGCTGGAAGTGAAGAGACTGAGATCACATCGGCCAGACGATGTTCAAATAACTCAACGTGACAAACGACAAAATCGTAAGTTTTGCGTTTCTTGGTTTGACAGAAAGGACTGGCTAATGGCAAGTATAGCTAAGAATTTACTTTTCTGTTTCCCATGCTTACTTTTGGAGGAGATACCGCATGGACTCAACAAGGAATTGTGGATTTGAAACATTTGTCGGACAAAATTAGAAAACATGAATGCAGCACAAGTCACATCGGAAACAGCGTCAAGCTGTCCATGTTAGGAAAGGTTAACATCGCCTGTCAGCTGGATGAGGGCCGCCACATCGCTGTACAGAGGCACAACCAGCTGATGAAAAAATAGACATTCACTATCAAGGATTGTGGACTGTATTAAATTTTGTAGCGCACAAGAGCTAGCTTTACGGGGG